>NC_090786.1:23827500-23892500 GCF_040054535.1 Antennarius striatus | reverse complement strand
CACCATTTATTTAATGGTTTGGAATTTCATCTACCAAAGAGAAAGAAACTATTTGACAAATTTTATCACTCAATATTTAACTGTGTTAAGTAATCTATTCCCGATCTTTTTTAAATACTTTTTACTTTATCCCTTACACATTTAACTTTCAATTTACTATCTGACTTATTGACTTGGCCATTACATTTACCATATCAAAAATTAATCCACAATTCTATTTAAACACTTGACAATTTCATGTGTAACACAGAAATAAATTGATTCACTAATTCCTCTAACATTGGTTATTTCATCTATAATCCAGACAGATAAATATTACCAACTTATTTAAACACCTGGCACTCTCATCTTAATACAGTAAGCAATTCATTTATCTTAACTTACAATAATTTTTTTACCTGTAAAATAGAATAAATTGATTAAACACTTAATGTCATCTATAACAATAAGCTACATTCTACTAATCAATTAACATTAGATAATTTCTTCCTGAATAGAAGTTAGAAATCAACACACTATTTATTCACACGCTCTACAATTCATCTATAATATAGCAAGAAATCAATTCACCATTCCAAGTTTAACTTTAATAATTTTGCCCCTTACTGACTCAGATAATTATTCACCATTTACCTTTATTAGACAACAAAACATTAGTTTACCCTTCCTTTTAACCCTTGTTTCATTTACTAATAAATTAATTCACCATGCTAGCTCAAAACCTGGAATTTTACCTTTAACAAATGAATATATTCACCATCCTATTTTATCCACCTTTAACCCAGACATAAAATCATCCCAAGGGGACATGTGGAGACGTGCCCACATCGTACCTGTCAATTTTTACACCTCAACTATTGTCCCACTCTTAATCTACATTTACCCCACTTACCATGAACTGCCCACCCACTTCCTCAGAATGACCCACCCATAACCTATATAAATCTTCCACCCCAAAACCCACCAATTTATCCGGACGAAACCTTGAAATACTCTTTAGAATCTCCTCTTCTTCACCTACTCCTAAACTGACCAGATATCTCCTGGCACAACCATCCACCTACATCAGGTAAGTGCTTCCTAATATCCTGTTTCGTATTACTACCACCACCAGCCTTTTATTCCATTTAACAGAGACCACTCGGTCTCACATCCACCGACCTACTGATCCAGATAATATAAGACCTAACTCTTTCCTTTAACATAACAACTACTACCAAAATCAAACCTAAAGATCTTTTGATCCACCAAATTACTTAACAGCCATATATGGGACTTTTGCTCATAATGTAGAATGCTCAGATGCTGTGGTCCACCTCCAATCTTTACCTCTAAAACATTATCTTCCCCAACCAAAATTGTCAATAAATAAACCTAGAAGGGACCCAGTATCTCATTGGACACAGAACACGGCTCAGGACTTGATCACCCTGAGCAGCCGCCAGGGGAGGAGATTGTACGGTTGTGAAAGGCAGAAACGGTTGATGAGACCCTTGGATGCAGCCGCTGATGAGGTGTTCTGAAATTTAGAAATACACATTTATGATCAAAAACACTCAACAGTGATTTGATCCCTTGTAGTCTAAAGTAATAATAACCACTTAATACCCAAACATGGCAACCTAAACAAATTGGACCCACCTCTTTCTCATATACCCTCCTTAAATCAACAATCTCAAGACAATACCAATAACCCACCACTTACATCTTACCAGGGGACCTACTTGAACCCATGTAGTAAGTTCTTCTTATTTTTTTTTTTTGCTGTTACCACCACCACCTTTTTTACTACCATCATATATGAAGGGTCTATGGAATCATACATAATATTAATACAGTATATATAGCTTAGAACATCAAAACTGTTACAACCAAACAGTTAGTGTTACTCTGTTAGAAGGAATGATCAACTATTTATGTACTCAATAACCATGTACTACTTCACAGGAATGTTTGTATTTACACATAGAAAACTGGTTATGGTCTTCCACCTACTAATATGTTAAGAGGTTGATAAATTTATGTATGTGTATTTTTTTATTTCTTCTCTATACTTTCTCCCTTTCCCCCCTCCCCCCCGCTCCTCTCCCCCTCTTCCCCCCACTCTCCCTACCCCCCCCCCCCACACACCCCTCTCTCACACCCTCCACCCCCCCCCCCCTCTCTACCCCCTGGATCAACATTCACAACTTTCCTCCACCTACTGACGCACGCACACACACACACACACACACACACACACACACACACACACACACACACACACATAATCCAGGAGCAGCATCTTCAGCGTTCCTCCACCTACTCACACACTTACACACATCATCCAGGAACAGCATCTTCAGCGTTCCTCCACCTACTTACACCTACAGACACACACACACACACACACACACACACACACACACACACACACAGCACACACACACACATAATCCAAGAACAGCATCTTCAGCGTTCCTCCACCTACTTACACCTACAGACACACACACACACTCATATATACTCCACCTACAACATATCCCCAACATAGACTCAATAAGATGTCAAAAAATTATAATAATAATTATTATTATTATTATAATTTTAATAATAATAATAATAATAATAATAATAATAATAATAATATCTTAAAGCTAAGGGAACTAGGAGCCGGGATGGATACAGGTGACGACAAGCGCGGGCCAGAGCATGCCAGGGGTACTGTCTACCTTCGGGAAAACAGGAACCCACTGAGCCCTATTCACAATCAACCTAACCCTAACCCCTAACCCTAACCCCTAAACTCTAACCCTAACCCAACCCCCTAACCCCTAACCCTAACCCCTAACCCTAACCCCTAACCCCAACCCTACCCTAACCCCAACCCTACCCTAACCCTAACCCCTAACCCTAACCCTAACCCTCTAACCCAAACCCTAACCCTACTCACACACTTTCACACATCATCCAGGAACAGCATCTTCAGCGTTCCCCCACCTCCTTACACCTACACACACACACACACACACACACACACACACACACACACACACACACACACACACACACACACACACACACAATCCAGACCACCACCCACTTTAACACACAAACCTACGTATATACACACACATATATTCACACACACACACACACACACACACACACACACACACACACACACACACACACACACACACACACACACACACACTCATATATACTCCACCCACAACATATCCCCAACATAAACTCAATAACATGTCAAAAAATTATAATAATTTTAATAATAATAATAATAATAATAATAATAATAATATCTTAAAGCTAAGGGAACTAGGAGCCGGGAGGGATACAGGTGACGACAAGCGAGGGCCAGAGTATGCCAGGGGTACTGTCTACCTTCGGGGAAACAGGAACCCACTGAGCCCTATTCACAATGAACCTAACCCTAACCCCTAACCCTAACCCCTAACCCCTAACCCTAACCCTAACCCCTAACCCTAACCCTAACCCTAACCCCTAACCCTCTAACCCTAACCCTCTAACCCTAACCCCTAAACCTAACCTCTAACCCTAGCCCTAAACCGTACCCTCTAACTCTAACCCTAACCCTAACACTAAACCCTAACTCTAACCCTAACCCCTAACCCTAACCCTACCCCTAACCCCTGACCCTGACCCTAACCCTAACCTTAACCCCCTAACCTTAACCCCCTAACCCTAACCCCTAACCCTAACCTTAACCCCCTAACCCTAACCCCTAACCCTAACCCCCTAACCCAAACCCTAAACCCTAACCCTAACCCCTAACCCTCACCCTAACCCTAACCCCCTAACCCTAACCCTACCATAACCCTAAACCCTAACACTAACCCTAACCCTAACCCTAACCCTAACCAAAAATGTGTTTTTATCCCAAAATTTTAGTGTCGAGGAACTCAACAAGTGTTTAAAAACTTTTAACAGAGGGAAGTCCCCAGGACAGGATGGACTTCCCTTTGAATTTTATTTGACTTTTTGGGACATTTTAGCACCTGACTTACTGACTGTTTTTATGGAATTTGAGAAGCTAGACCGACTGCCAGATAGTTTTAGGATAGGGATAGTGACTCTACTCTACAAGAATAAAGACAAGACCGACTTGAAAAACTGGAGACCTATCACGCTTTTAAATTTTGACTGTAAACTTTTTAGCAAAATTTTAGCGAATCGTCTGACTATGGTTTTAAGGGACCTGATTCACCCGGATCAAGCCTGTGCCATCCCGGGGAGGAAGATCACCGACAGCCTCGTACTGATCAGAGACACCATTTGTCTGGCGAGAGACGAAAACACTCGGCTAATAGTCCTAAATTTAGACTTTGAAAAGGCCTTTGATCGAGTCTCGCGCCAGTACCTGTTCCAGGTACTGCAAAAAATGGGGTTTCCAGAGAGGTTCATAGCTTGGGTGGGATTGCTGTATAGAGGGATCATCAGCAAAATCCTGGTTAACAGGCATCTGACAAAAGCAGTAGAAATCAACTGCGGTGTCCGTCAGGGTTGCTCGTTATCTCTCCTGTACGCAATTTGCATCGAGCCGTTGGCACAGATTTTGAGAAGGGACCAACGAATCCACGGGGTCTTTGTACCAGGGTCCGGGGGACTGACCAACAAATGCGTTTTATACATGGACGACGTAAACATTTTATGCACTGACCTTTTATCAGTCAACCGGACCCTGGACTTGACAGACTGGTTTGGACGGGCCTCTGGGTCCAAACTAAACCGTGACAAGACCCAAGCCCAATTTTATGGACCATGGACAGCGACAGAAATGACAGGACTGCCCCTGACTGTGACCCAGACCGACCAAAAAATTCTGGGGGTTAGGTTTGACAAGTAAGGGGGAGGGAGAACGAATTGGCCAGACATTTTAGGGAAACTTAGACAAAGGCTAGGGTACTGGGGACTGAGGGAACTGACAATGGAGGGAAAGGTTTTAATCATTAAAGCAGTGATTTTACCTTTGCTTTTATTGATCAGTTCTGTTTTTATCCCTCCCAAGAGAATTATTTTAGCCCTGGAACGAGCCACTTTTAACTTTCTGTGGGGTTCGAAGTGGGAGTGCCTGAGAGGAGAAGTCCTAAAGCTGCCAAAGGAGAAAGGAGGCAAAGTAGTTCCAGACCTCTCTGTCTTTTTAATGTCCTTGTACACAGCCACACACATCAAAATAGTGACGACCCCATCCAGAAACCCCAAAACAGCAGCCATGACACGTTTCTGGATGGGGTCCTACCTCAGGCGGCTCAAAATGTTAACCATTAATCTTCGATTTCCAGTATCTTTTAACCTGCCACCGGCTTTTGCTTTTATACAGAATTTTTTAAAGCATTTTAGCCTGGAGCAGGAGGACATACAGGTTTTAACTAACCATCGTTCTCTCTTATGTGTTGTACAGGAGCAGGAACCAGTGAGTCCAGTGTGCGGGCTTGCACTCGGCGAGCTCTCCACGGTTTGGCGCAATGTGAACCATCCTGCTCTTTCAAACAGACTCCGGGACCTGTCTTGGATGGTTGCACACGAGATCCTCCCAGTCAGGTCCGTCATGCACTCCCGGGGAATGTCGATGCTGTGGACCTGCCCTCGACCTGGTTGTGGTGTGCCGGAGTCGGTGAGGCACCTGCTCTGGGAGTGCAGTGCTGCTGTGGACCTGTGGGAAATGGCCGGCTCCTCGCAATTCCCATACTTGCCAGCAAAGGGGGTCCTCACAGCACAACTGGTGCTCTACGGGGCCAGTCAAAGGCCCGTCCCCAAAAAGGACTGGGAGAATCAGTGGCTGGCCATCAGCTGCCTGAAGGACGCCTTGTGGACCTCCAGAAATTTGCTGGCAAGCAAGCACAAGCAGATCCCCCTTGTGGCTGTGATCCAAATGGCTGCCGTAACACTCAGGGCAGCCGAGGCGGCCAGAGACCGCCCACGGACGCAGCCACCAAGAAGAATCGCCTCTGTGCTCATTCGGAGGGAGGAGCCGGACCCACAACGCTGAAAAGGACACAGCAGCAGCGGCCTGGCTCTCCGGGAGAGGCAGGTGGGAAGGAGCACCAGGGCGGGGATCACTGCCGAGTGCCTCGACAAAACCCCCGAGAGACCTACTGTTTGGAAGAGCGGGATGAGTTACCCTTGGTAGGGACTCACTGCGCTCCTGTACAAACAAGACTTTGGTTGGAGTTTTTTTTATGGTCTTTTTATAACTTTTACGGACAATTGACATATTTTTTACTTTTTTTTTTATCTTTTGTCTCCTCTGTTGTTTGTAAAGTGCAGCCGTTGTCATTTTTTAGTTTTAAAATACTCCCCCCTTTATTTAAAATCTTTCAAAAAAAATAACGTGTGCACTTTTCTCCTTCAGTTTCCTTTTCCCTGCTTCTTAAAATAACACCTTTACTTTTTGTTTCTACTAGTAGCGACATTTCTCCTTTGATACTTTTAATTTCATTATTAAAATCAATTCCCTGTTGTGTTAAAATGAAGTAGCGCTGTAGTCTCTTTTGCAGTCCCATCATGCGTCTGTTTTCCCCATCTTTCTTTTTCTTACCTGCCTGCCTAAAGAAAGTCTGGGTCCTTTCCTTCACCATTTCCCACCAGTGCACACGTGTAGTGTAGAAGTCTTGGAGGGTCTGCCACTCTTTGTACCGCTCCCGGAACTGACGAACTCCCTATCTTCTAAAAGGGAGCAGTTGAGTTTCTACAGGCCTCTCCCTACCGTCACACCTGAAGGAAGTGACAGTGTGCAGGACAGCATGAGGTGATCTGAGAAAAAGACAGGGGTTAATCTAGCATCGGTCGGCGCCCAATTCCGTATAAAAATGTAATCTATGCGAGAGGCTTTGGTGCCGTCACCACTGAACCAGGTGAAGCCCTCCTCTCTGGGATGCATGGCTTTAAAGCAGTCAGTGAGTCTAAAATCCCTGCATAAGCCCTGTAATAAAACCAATGTTTTATCCAATTTAAAATCTTCCCCTATCCTCTTCCTGTCTTCTTTGTTTAAAACACAGTTAAAATCACCCCTACAACTAATGGTGCCCTACCTAGCATGTGGGACTGCAGGTCTTCTAAAAGGTCATACCTGTCGTTTTTGTCATTAAAACCATATATATGGTTTGAGGCGCACCAAGAAGGAGCTGCCTGCCACTCTACCTCCCCTGCATGCCTACAGGCCCCTTTGTGTGTGTGTGTGATACAGGGGCCTGTACTCACAAATATGTATGCATGCGTTTGTAATCAGTAGCTAGAGTGTGCTTTCTTAATTTCCCTTCGGGGATCAAACCAGTATATAAAATTTAAAAAAAAAAATTAAAAATTAAAAAAATTTAAAAGGTTAAAATCGTGCCCCATAAAAGTCAGGTGTGCTAAAAGTGCCCTACCCTTTCACCACGGTGATGCCCTTCACCAGAACCTGAGGGTTTTTAATTAAAATGGCCATTCCATCATTCCCGTTTTGATTGGATCCGCTCCAGATAGACGTTTGTGGCCAGGTCTCCTCCCACTTTGTGTATTTTTGTAAAAAAGGTAGGCCACATTCTTGGAGTAAAAACACATCTGACTTAAAAGTGTTAAGAAATGATAAAACACTCTGGGCTCTAACTCGCGACTTCACACTTCTCACATTGATGGTTGAAAAGGTGAGAGTCATGAGTATGTTTTAAAAACAGGTACGACAATTTAAAAGACGATAAATAGTTAAAAGACTACATTTACCACAGGGTACCTTCTGGTGATATGAGAGAATCTCATTTCACTATCTCCACACAGTCTGGAGGTGATTCCTGAGATTCTGACCTCCGGAAGCCAATATTCGCACGTCTCTCTAACGGAGTTGATTGTAGTGCTATATTTAAAAAAGAGCACTGATTGGGTGAACCGGGGGGGGACTTTGTACCGCTCCACAGGGGGACTCTGGGAGTCGGACTCAGCTCTCCCCCTCTTCTCTGAGGCTTCTTCAGCCTCAGAGCTGGACAGTTCAGATGCAGTCCTCTTATTGCTGCGCTGGGTGTCGGGGAGGGGGTTGTCGCTGGACTCGTCTCCCCCCACTGTGATGAGACTCCCTGTGGAGTCCTCATTAGGGGAATCAAGTCCAGCTGCACCCAAGTCCTGGCTCCGCCCACCTGCTTCTTCAGGTCCCTCTGCAGGGCGGAGCTCAGGCTCCTCCCCTTTTCCCGCCTCACCGGGCTGTTCTCCTCCAACCATGGTTGTTGGCGGGAGGTTTGGAACTCCCAGCCCCGCCTCTTCATTAAGCACATTTGCTGCACCTGGGCTGCCATTTTCTGCTTGATTGGCTTCTTTTTCCTGTGGTTTCTTCGCTTTTAATTTGTTGGCAAAGGAAAGAGGGCAATCTCTGAAGAGATGGGTGGAAACCCCACAGAGGTTGTACTTCCTGCCATTGGTACAATCTTCAAAAGAATGCTCAATTCCTCTGCACTTGCCACAAATGACTTGGTCACACGCTTCAGCCAGGTGCCCGTGCTTGCCACACTTGTGACACAGCTTGGGCTGGCCCTGGTAATGAATGTAGCCCCGGTTATTTCCCAGGACTATCATTGAAGGCAGAGATTTCAGACCCTGGAAGCCCAGAGGGTCCTGCCATTGTTGGATGGGGACCCTCCAGGCACAATTCCAGATAACGTCTTCATCTCTAACCTTAGTAGCCTGTCCCTTAACCGTACAAAATCTGCCCAGACACAAACAAATGTCCTCTGCATTAACAGTCTCATTAAACATCCTGACAATTACCATTTTAGCAGCATTGTCAGTCAGTTTCTCAACGTCAAACACAGAAAACTGGGTTTTAGCATTTTCATAAGGTGTCCAAAATTCATTAAGCAGTGGGGCCGTGCGAAAACTTACGTCAAAGCCTTTGTTAAAAGGCAGTCCAAGTATGCAATTAAGGTCGTCCGGTTTAAAGCCAAGAGTTTTCTGGATTAGCTTCCGGGAGAAGTCCAACCTTGACATTCGCATGAGCTTACCATCTTTTTATTTAAATTTAAAACGAACACTGTGGTGCCTCCGCATGCCAGCCGGTGCAGCCGACATGGCTAGAGGCACCACTAAAAACTAAATAAATACCAATAAATTACTTTTAAAAACCTTAAAACACAATAAATTAGGGTGAAAGTACAACTTACCTTCAGGCAAGTGGACCTAAAGTGCCGGCCGGTCGGTCGGCCGGTCGGTCGGCCGGTCGGTCGGACAATCCCAAAGGCAATGGTTGCAGGTCGGCCAAAGGTGTACGGTACAAACAGAGCCTTCCTGTCAGCCTGAGAGCAGCTGTTATACACCACCAGCATATTGTTGGTCACGATATAATGCTCTTTCCAGATTACATTCAAATGCCTTATTGTTCATAACAATTAAGGTTCAAAAAATGCAAGAATCTAATATTTCTTATACAGTGCCATCTAGCCTACCAAGTACACTCAGTTTATACTCAAGCGTAAACATTTTTCAAAGCGTTGACAGATCATCGCATGATCAGATGCTTGTGACCACACTGCATTATTTTTGAACAACATTGGGGAGATGCACCGTTCCTGGACCTACTGAAATACCAGGTCGATGCGTGGAGAAGAAGGAGCAAGCTCCTGTTCCATCTCTCTGTTCCAAAAATCAATTTAATATATAGTCCCTGGGTAGGGGACATATCAGATATTAAACTGATAAGAACAGATTTTTGTTTTGAAAACGTTTATTGACACTTAGTTCATTTTTCACATTTCAGTTTTCAGTCACTTTTGTCATCCACAACTTCTTATGGGCATATATATTTAACTGTGTAAGACAATAAATATGATCAATCATAAAATAATACAGATAAAAAACAGTCATGGGTAAAAAAGTTTCAGACATTTCATTGAAAAATTAAAAAATGTGCAAAAAATAAAAAAGTGTGTCAATTGTCCATAAAAGTTTTAAAAAACAACATTAAAAAACTCCAACCAAAGTCCTGTTTGTACAGGAATGCAGTGAGCCCCTACCAAGGGTAACTCATCCCGCTCTTCCAAACAGTAGGTCTCTCGGGGGTCCTGTCCAGGCACTCGGCAGAGATCCCCGCCCTGGTGCTCCTTCCCACCTGCCTCTCCCAGAGAGCCAGGCCGCTGCTGCTGTGTACTTTTCAGCGTTGTGGGTCCGGCTCCTCCCTCCGAATGGGCACAGAGGTGATTCTTCTTTGTGGCTGCGTCCTTGGGCAGTCTCTGGCCACCTCGGCTGCCCTGAGTGTTAAGGCAGCCATTTGGATCACAGCCACGGGGGGGATCTGCATGTGCTTTCTTGCCAGCAAATTTTTGGAGGTCCACAAGGCGTCCTTCAGGCAGTTGATGGCCAGCCACTGTTTCTCCCAGACTTTTTTGGGCATGGGCCTTTGGCTGGCCCCGTAGAGCACCAGTTGTGCTATGAGGACCTCCTTTGCTGGCAAGTATGGGAATTGCGAGGAACCGGCCATTTCCCACAGGTCCACAGCAGCACTGCACTCCCAGAGCAGGTGCCTCACCGACTCCGGCACACCATAACCAGGTCGAGGGCAGGTCCACAGCATCGACATTCCCCGGGAGTGCATGACGGACCTGACTGGGAGGATCTCGTGTGCCACCATCCAAGACAGGTCCCGGAGTCTGTTTGAAAGAGCAGGATGGTTCACATTGCGCCAAACCGTGGAGGGCTCGCCGAGTGCAAGCCCGCGCACTGGACTCACTGGTTCCCGCTCCTGTACAACACATAAAAGAGAACGATGGTTGGTGAAAATTTGCAGCTCCTCCTGCTCCAGGCTAAAATGCTAAAAAGATCTGAATAAAAGCATAGGCCGGTGGCAGGTTAAAAGACACTGCAAATTTACAACTAATGGTTAAATGGTGCAAGTCCTGTACCCTTTCCACACACCTGTAGGTATGTGGGCTGCATCCCTGGGATCCTACCCGGCCAAAATGTAGTTGTAGAGTTCCCTGTGGTCCTTTACCATATCCATATTCCAGCATTCGATCCACTTCCTGGCCCAGCACACACTCCTGTCAAAATATTTGGGCATGGTCTCTGTCTTTGGGAAGCAGTCTTCCCATGGCAGCTTTAGTTTTTTTAAAGGAAAAGAAAGCCAAAATTTCAAAAAAATTTTACACTTATGCATCTGAGGCAACAACAGAATTTTACACATATTTGAGAAGAATAATACATTCAGCTTCAATCGTAAATTGACGACCCCCCCCCCCCTTTCGACAGGTTGGTACATAGTCGCCCGTTTTATGTATTCATAACCCCCCAAATGAAACCAAACAAAGCCTTCTGCAGCTTAAACCAAACGGCAGCTGGCATGGGATAGACAAAAGCAGTGTGTAACAATGTAGGCAGCAGATCTGGCTTTATAGCCATGACTTTCCCACTTATGGTCATTCTCCTCAGTTTCCACAAGTTGATCTTACCCACCACTTTTTTCAATGCAATCTCCCAATTTGCCACTATATCATCATTCGTACTAAATATTAACATCGGACCCACACACACGGGCTAACCAAGGGGTGCATCCTTCCTCTCCCTCCATTTGCCCACGTACTTGAGGTGTGACTTGTCAATATTCAGTTTTGACCCCTAAGCCCTCGCGAAAAATATCTATGACCTTCGAAACTTCTTTGACATCAAAGTCATTTTCTAAATATAGGATTGTATCATCCGCAAATTGTGAAAGTTTTAAAATTTCACCCCCTGGAAGCCGAACTCCCCGTACCTGGTCACATTTCCTGACAGCACATGCCAAGACCTCAATGAAAACCACGTACAAAGGAGCTGATGCGGGACACCCTTGCAGGACCCCTCGAGCCTGCCCAAACAGGCTACCCAGCTCACTGTTCACACACATCCTACTACCCACCTCTGCATACATGGTCCATATCCACACCCTAAATCTGCCGCCAAAACCAAATTTCTCTAAAATTCTGAAAAGAAAATCATGAGAAACCCTGTCAAAGGCCTTTTCTTGGTCTAACCCCAGCAAAATCAGAGGAACATTACATTCCTCAGCATAAGTCAGTACATCCCTATGCAGGCTCAGATTCCACTGAATGTGTCGTCCCGGTACTGCACACGTTTGTTCCTGTCCTATTATGTGGGATAAAACCTTGGTTAAACGGTTTGACACGATCTTACCGAAAATCTTGTAGTCCGTGCACAATAAAGTTATAGGTCTGTAATTCGTTGTTTCTGGGGTCACACTTTTTATAAATAAGGGAAACCACCCCCTCTCGCATTGTTTTCTCCATAATTCCCGACGAACACATGAAATTCAATACGTCTAGTAGCTGAGGCCCAATGACATCCCAGAAAGCCACGTAAAAGTCTGTGGTGAGACCATCCGTACCTGGGACCCTACCCTTTTGCAACGAAAAGAGGACCCCCCGAATCTCAACTAGGGTCATATCTGTTTCCAACTCCACCCTTAAGTCCTCTGGAACAAATCTATCAATGTTACCCAAAAGATTTGTACCCTCGTGATAATCAACACTTTCTGACATAAAAGTGTCAAGTGGCTACATCAACCAGCTCGCTTTGGTTCTCAGTCTCTATCTGCCCATCAAAAAGGGAAGCAATGCTTCTCCTCTTCACCCTTAATTGTGTTTTCTTAAAAAAATAGGCAGAGCACTTCTCATCCCTCTCCCACTTCTCCCTAAGGCACCTAAATTTGTATGCCTCGGCCCTGTTGTGAAAAAAAACCTTCTGTTTATTTTGCCAGAATTTCAGTTGCTCTTCATTGATGTCCAGTCCGTCATTTTTCTTCATCATCATTTCCCCAATCAATTTTTGTAAACGACACATACTCACGTCTTTTTGTAGTCCTTGTATAAACCTGGATGAAGTGCCTAATACGTTTTTTGGTGTGTCCCCACCACTCATACAGATTCCCATAGAGGATTTTCATTTCGATTAAATTATTTTAAAAAATTCTAAAGGACTTCCTAAAACAAAGGTTGGACAGTATTTGGTTGTTCAGTTTCCAATACCCCTTACCATACTGAATACAATTTGGGTCAAAAGTAACCCGAAGCATGTTATGATCTGTGTAAAAAACCGGTGAAATCTGAACTCCCTTAACCAAAAAACCTTCAGGACAAAAGATGTAATCAAGTCTACTTTTGACCCATCTACTATTAAACCAAGTGTAGCCAGGGTTATTAGGGTACACACGTTTAAAAAGAATTAAATCATATGTCGCTGCCCAGCTCTTCAAATTAAATACTGACGTATATCCGTCACTGGAGCAGTTCAACCCCCCCCCCCCCACACCAAAATGTGCCTATTCGTCATGAAGACCGTGTCTAACAAAGAAAAAAGCTCCTTTCTCTTTTGGAGTGGTGTTTGCATAAATATTTACCATCCTGAGATGAAGACCCTTCCAGTTTATGTCCATCACCAATACACGTCTTTGGACCACAGAAATCTCCCCACAATGGAAACATCTTTTGTTCCACATAGAGTTCCCACACCTGAGGAGTGGACCGCCCCAATATTCCACCTTGACTCCCCCTTAATCCACTCCCGAGCGAAGTACATGGCATTGTCTTCATCTTTCAGGTGCACCTCCTGTATGAGGCACAGGGTGAAACTCAGGGAGCTTAAATGAGAAAAAACCATCGCTCTTTTGTTGACATTCCTTAAGCCTGTAACATTCAGAGTTGTAATGGTTAATGTCATTGTTCAAACGAGGGGAAACTCAAGAAATATATTTTTTTCCGTTAAACCAAAAAAGGAAATGTAACACAGTCAGGTATACACCTCTTCACCCTGCTCCTCCAAACTAAAAGGGAAACCAAACAAAAGTGCACCTTCTTCTCCGGCCAGAGGGTCTCCAAATGGGGCAGGAGAGCAATCACCGGTGACACCACTTGGGGACAACTTACTTCCCACTGATCCATCGGCAGCACCCTGAGATGATATCTCTACATGGCCGATATCTTTATGAGGTGTCTCGGAGCACATTGGAACGCTGACTCCACCAGCACTCACCTCGACATGATCTCTTTCCACCTGGATCGTGGTATCCTGCTCCTGCACCACCTCCACGCCACGCAAGGGTATCACCTGTTTGTTTACTTTTCATGTAGAAGAGGAGGTGGAGGCCTCCGCTGGTGAAGGCACTTCGGTCCATCTCCTCTTCCCCTTACACCTCCTAGTTCCCACCTTGACCCAATCCGCATTGGCAGTGACGTCCCCGGAGCTTTCTGACACCCGCCTGTGTTTTTCCCCAGTGTCCCCACCTCCCACAGGAAGTGAGGCCACATCAGGAGAAGCAGCCACACCTGCGTCGTTCCCTATGTCCTTCATTAGTTCAGCAATCACTTCGTTAATGGGTTTCAGTGATGACACCTGCGGGACACCTGTAGCTCGTCCTCCGGCCACGGTCGCATATGTGGACACCACCGAGGAACAGTTTTTATACAAATGGCTCTCAGACCCACACAGACTACATCTCTTCGGACGCTCGCAACTCCCCATGGTGTGACCCAGCCCACCAAAGTTCCTGCAGTGCACCTGTGTGCAATTTGCTGCAAGATGTCCATACGTGGCACACCTCCGACAGCAAAGAGGTTGCCCTCCATAGAACAAATATCCGTTTGTGCCAATCATTAACGTCACCGGGAGGTGACGAAAGCCATCATGTCTATCAAAGTCGGTCTTCAAACGAACACGGAACTGACGTTCCCCCGTCCAAAAGCCGAGTGAGTCCTTTACGTCCGGCATACATGACAAAACTTCCACCTACCTGGACAGGAAAAAGTGTACCGCGTCCGCAGTGACCCAGGGATTGTAGACGTGGACTGTGACCACTCTCTCACCGGTGCGGCAGAGACTTTGCACTTGAAAGTCTGTCAGTCGGCAATCTTTCATCCGAGCAGCCATCCCCTTGACTTCTTCCATTTTAATCAAACTGAAAAATGACACATAAAAATACTTCTGAGGTGCTCCTCTGCAGACACAAAATGTCCTCCGCCTTCAAACCCATTGCATCAAACAAAATTCCTTGACCAAAATCTCTCTGGTCCACAAACTCTTCCGTGCCATTCCAAATAAAACACAGTATTTTTCAGCACAGCCTGGACGTGCTGTGTTGTGTTAGATGCCATCCTGAGATCGACCGTCAAATCCACCCCTCAGCTTATTGAAACCATGCTAAAAGGCCGAGAAGCGATACTGCAATATTGTCAGATACATGTGACCCACGTGCCAGCCTGACCTTTACTTTGATTGTCCACCGAATCGAGTAACAACCCAGAATTCGTCTGGGTTAAGGTATTCTGTGGCTCCGGGTTGGCGGCCAGCGACTGACATTTGCTCTATCACCTGTGTCAGTCTGTCTGACAGACCATTCAGCATATCCCATGGTCAACGGTTGCTGGTCGGCAAAAAGTGGACGTTACAAACAGCCTTCCTGTCAGCCTGAGAGCAGCTGTTATACAACACCAGCATATCATTGGTGACGATATAATGCTCTTTACAGATTACATTCAAATGACTTGAATTAAGACAATTCAAAAGACTTGAATTAATAACAATTAAGGTTCAAAAAATGCAAGAGTAACACTTCTGCTACAACACCAACTAGCTTACCAAGTAAATAAGTAAACATTTTTCAAAGTGTTGACAGATCATCGCATGATCAGATGCTTGTGACCACACCGCATTATTTTTGAACAACATTGGGGAGATGCACCGTTCCTGGACCTACTGAAATACCAGGTCGATGCGTGGAGAAGGAGCAAGCTCCTGTTCCATCTCCCTGTTCCAAAAATCAATTTAATATATAGTCCCCGGGTAGGGGACATATCAGATATTAAACTGATAAGAACAGACTTTGTTTTGAAAACGTTTATTGACACTTGGTTCATTTGTCACATTTCAGTTTTCAATTCCTTTGTCATCCACATCTTTCAGAGGCATATAAATTTAGCTGTATAACACAATAGATATCACTTATAAAGGAATACAGATAAAAACGTTTCAAAAAGTTGTTTGAAAGATTAAAAATGTGCAAAAAAATAAAAAAGTGTGTCAACTGTCCATAAAAGTCATAAAAATAACATTAAAAACTCCAACCAAAGTCCCGTTTGTACAGGAGCGCAGTGAGCCCCTACCAAAGGTAACTCATCCCGCTCTTCCAAACAGTAGGTCTCTCGGGGGTCCTGTCCAGGCACTCAGCAGAGATCCCCGCCCTGGTGCTCCTTCCCACCTGCCTCTCCCGGAGAGCCAGGCCGCTGCTGCTGTGTCCTTTTCAGCATTGTGGGTCCGGCTCCTCCCTCCGAATGAGCACAGAGGCGATTCTTCTTTGTGGCTGCGTCCTTGGGTGGTCTCGGCTGCCCTGATGGTTGCTGCAGCCATTTGGATCACAGCCACGGGGGGGATCTGCATGTGCTTTCTTACCAGCAAATTTTTGGAGGTCCAGATGGCGTTTTCTAGGGCGTTGATTGCCAGCCACTGCTTGGCAAAATCCTTTGGGGGGTATAGGCCTTCTGCTTACCCCGTAGAGCACCAGTTGTGCTGTGAGGACCTCCTTTGCTGGCAAGTACGGGAATTGCGAGGAGCCGGCCATTTCCCACAGGTCCACAGCAGCACTGCACTCCCAGAGCAGGTGCCTCACCGACTCCGGCGTGCCACAACCAGGTCGGGGGCAGGTCGACAGCGCCGACATTCCCCGGGAGTGTATGACGGACCTGACTGGGAGGATCTCATGTGCCACCATCCAAGACAGATCCCGGAGTCTGTTTGGGAGAGCGGGATGGTTCACGTTGCGCCAAACCGTGGAGGGCTTGCGCACTGGACTCACTGGTTCCCGCTCCTGTACAACGCATAGGAGAGAACGATGGTTGGTTAAAACCTCCAATCCTTCCTGCTCTAGGCTAAAATTCTTTAAAAAATTCTGAATAAAAGCATAGGCCGGTGGCAGGTTAAAAGACACTGGGGATTTAAGACTAATCGTTAAAATTTTGAGCCGTCTGAGGTAGGACCTCATTCAAAAACGTGACATAGCTGCCGTTTTTGGGTTTCTGGATGGGGTTGTCACTATTTTGATGTGTGTGGATGTGTAAATTGTCATTAACAGGAGGAAAAGGATTGGAGCTCCTTTGCCTCCTTTCTTTTGGCCTCTTCATCACGTCTCTTCTCAGGCTCTCCCACTTGGAACCCCATAAGTTAAAAATGGCTCGTTCCAGGCCTAAAGTAATTCTCCTGGGAGGGGTAAAAACAGAACTGATTAATAAAAACAAAGGTAAAATCACTGCTTTAATGATTAAAACCTTCCCCTCCATCGTTAGTTCCCTCAGTCCCCAGTACCCTAGCCTTTGTCTAACTTTCCCTAAGACGTCCGGCCAATTCATTCTCCCTCCCCCTTCCTTGTCAAATCTAAACCCCAGAATTTTTTGGTCAGTCTGGGTCACAGTCAGGGGCAGTCCTGTCATTTGTCGTTGTCCATGGTCCATAAAATTGGGCTTGGGTCTTGTTCCGGTTTAGTTTGGACCCAGAGACCCGTCCAAACAAAATCATTTGTGGGAAGTGCAAAGAAATTGGGCAGGAAATGCAATCTCTGTGGGGCTTCCACTAACCCTTCAGACTGCCCACTTTCATTTGCCAACAAAGGCCAAAAAGACACAGGAAAATGAAGCCAATGAAACAGAAAATGGCTGCCCAGGTGTAGCAACTGTGCCAAACATCATGGTTGGAGGAGAACAGCCCAGTGAGGCGGGAAAAGGGGAGGGGCCTGAGCTCCGCCCTGCAGAAGCAACTGAAGAAGCAGGTGGGCGGAGCCAGGATTTGAGTGCAACTGAACTCGATTCCCCTGATGAGGACTCCACAGGGAGTCATCACAGTGGGGGAAGATGTTAGAATTATGTATATAAATTATCTCATATTTACTCTTACATTCCTTTTACTTTTTCTAACATGGCCATGTTAATGTTTATATCTGTATGAAGTGTATTGCTATGTTTTAAGTTCATTTCCAGGCAGACAAAATCAGCAGGGGGACCACCAGAGTGTTGGTGGGAGCCATTTGAGCAGGATGCGACCTCTGAATGAGAATAAGAATGACAATAGTTGTTATCTTCAAAGGAGAGGATGCCCTAAAACAGATTAGAATGACTCACTTTTTTATTGCATCATGCCAGATGTTGTTTTACTGTCGTCTTTCTGCCCCTCATCCCTTAGAAAAAATAAATGTAAACAGGGACTGCCCTAAATAAAAAAAGGGTTTGGCAGAGAAATCCTTAGAGCGGATAGACGTTTGTATCGAGCACACCTCTGTCCGTTCTCCTCGCGAGTAAAAAAATATAAACTGTTGTCTTCTCCTTTTTGTCTATGTTTTGAATGTTCTAGGTTGCATGAACCTGACATTAATTTGGTCCTTCGAGCCGGATGCCAATATACCTAAGGATTCCAGAGGGTGACGAGGACACCGGAAAGACCGTGGCCTCGGCAGGTTAGCCTAGGAGCAGCCTAACAGATCCTTTCCAGGACCGGCCTCCTAGTCACCAGCTGGGATCCACGGGTTGACGGCATTTCGAGAGAGGGAAGACAACAGTGGTGAGTTGAAGTTTGTTTAAAAAAGAAATGAATGACTGAGGGTCATCGCGCGAAGTAAAAGGAAAGAAAAACCCTGAAAATACTAGTCACTAGCAGGTAATGAGGGACGGCGGAGTCCGACAAATTCCGTATAAATTGGTGGACGGCGGAGTCCGACAAATTCCGTGTGAATTGGGCCATGAAAAAGAGGATGGCGGAGTCCTGCAAAATAGATGCTTAAATTCCATAAAACAAACGTTTGTGAGAGAGTGAGAATGGAAATAAAATACCACTAGGTATTTTATTTCATACCAAAACAGTAGGATTGTAAGCAGCAGACTGGTGTGGATGCAAAGGCAAGAATTCTCCACTCGAAAGAGTTGAAGTGAGAATTACCACAACAGGAAATTGATTTGCTGCCCTACTGACAGAAAACCAGTTTTTAGAACACCCTAGGTGTTGACAGACTGGACTAAATTTTTAAAAATGGGGAAAGGAATAAGTAAAATAAAGGCCAAAGATACACTGCAGTGTAAAGATTGGAAACTTATTGAAAAACAGGAATCTAACAAAATTCTAAATTTAGACAGATGGATAACAGTACAAATTTGGAGGTCAATTAAACACATAAAAATAGCAGTGCTTCATGAAATAATAATCATAAAGGGTAGCTACAACATAATGGGGAAAAAATAAAAATAGAAAAAAAACAACAAAAGAAAAGTATAAACACAAAGTAAGGAAAGGAAAGAATTGGCACATACTGTATATCCCATTGAAATAAAATGGGCATATGAATGTATAAATTATATAAGTAATATAAACTTTGTGGTGAGTCTTTCAGTTTCTGGTATATATTCTCTGTATACTATAGGGGAGAGTTGCTCAGTATGAAAGTGTTATGCAAGCCTCATTTCAAGGCTGAAATAAGGTCACCCAAGTTAGTGTGTGTTTGATAAGATCCAACCATATACGTATGGGAAGATCAGTGTGAGTGTGCATTGTGTGATTGATAAGCCATTGAAAGTATAAGTATTACATTTATATTACCCACTGAGTCAATTCAAATTATGGGGTAAATATGTGGTTATATGTGTTTTATTTTGGCACCGAATCATAAAAAGGAGTTTACATTAATGGGAATATTGAACGGGAATTCTTTAGAAAGTTTAAGCACGTTGATAAGAGAAAGTAAAGATAAGTGAAAGAAAAGACAGGAAGTGAGCAGGAGCCTTTAATCAGAAAGGAGAAGAAATATTCTATCAGGGTGGTTTTAGAGGCAGCTTTGGAGGTAGGAGACATGGAGGAGATGGAAGAGGTGGAGCTACATAGAACATGTCAGAATGTTAATGTTGTGGGAAGGAAGGACATATACAGTAGCTAGAGATTGTCCTGATAAGGAAAGAGTAGATTAAGATTGACTAAGAGAATGTGATTCGTTGACAGAAAATACATAAATAAATAGAGAAAGACTTTAAAGTGGAATGTGAGACAAAAGTTCTTAATTATAAACTTACAAGATTTGTTCTTGATGGAGTAAAACCAGAAACATTGCTAATGGTAAATGGAAAACCTTTGACTTCTGTGACACTGGTGCGTGAAGAATGATATGTAAGGAGTCTATTCCAGGCTCCAGACAGAGTAACCACAGTGTGATAGTGAGATCTGCTAATGACAAAATGTCCACAGTACCACAATCAGAACCTGTTTGGTTGAGAGATCCCCAAGGACAGTCCTGTCAGATGTCCATATTAATGTTTTCTGATTGTCCTGTAAACCTACTACACCATGATGCCATTAATGCTAAGTTTTGAGGGAAACATTGTACTCAAGAGAAAAGCAGAGCTGCAAAAAGACATTTCTGTTCTCCAGGGAACAGGTGAACCGTTTTATTATTACTCCCTTGATGTTCCAAATAAAACACCTCATGAGAACCACAGCTCTGATGACAGAGGGAGAAAAGATGATATCTAAATTACAGGACAAAATGTCAGGAGGATCAGCACATCACTCTGGTACAAAGCTACACCAGGCCCTGATGAAAATTATGAAAATAGTTTAACTAAAGTCACACCAGCAAAAGTCACACTAACTTATGTCTATTCAGATGGAGAGACTAATGCAGCTGCAGCAGTTAAATTGTTATCACCAGAGACCGTAAGACTTTTCAAAATATGGACGGTACCTTTTATTGCTTTGTATAAAAGTAATACAGAAAAATGGAGAGATTTGAGTAAAATGGTGGTAAAAGGTGAAAATGCAGTTGATTGGGAACACATCTCTGATACTATGGCTATAAGTGCTGCCACTGGACTGAAAAGAAAAGCATTGTTCTGGACAATCCAAGTGCAAAAAGGTGTTTACATGCATGCTGAAAATCTCCTCACTAGGCAGTGACTGTTTGTGCTTACAGAAGAAGAAGAACTGTTAAAAGATGTACCAGAGAAATTATGGTCGAGAGGTTCCACTGATGTTGGATTAATAAAAGGAACCCTACCTGTACAAATTAGACCTAAAACTGAACATAGACCTGGTGTGCGACAATATCCATTGAAACAAGATGCATATGACGGTATAAAACCAGTAATTGATGACTTAATAGGTGCAGGTGTAATAATAAAATGTAATGATTCACCATGTAATACTCCAATATTTCCAGTAAAAAAAAACAAGCACCATCTGTAGGATGGCGTATGGTTCAAGATTTACAGGCCATAAATAATGCTGTCATTCAGAGAGCCCCATGCGTCCCAGACCCTACACCTTGTTAAATTCACTCAGACCAGATGCTAGAGTTTTCACTGTTGTAGACATCAGTAATGCATTTTTCTCTATACCTGTTGATAAGAACAGTCAGTTTTGGTTTGCATTTACCTTTGGTGGCCAGAGATATACTTATACCCGATTACCCCAAGGATATTGTGAGAGTCCAACTATTTACCCTCAGGCAATGAATGCCAGCATGGCAAAATTCCAACCTCCAAAAAATAGCCAAATTTTGATTTATGTGGATGATGTTTTGCTAGCATCACCTGAAATTGAAACATGTAAAAGTGATACAGTGGCCTTATTAAAACATTTGGCTGAGGAGGGACATAAAGTGAGTAAAAATAAATTACAGATGTGTAAACAACAGGTGAAATACTTGGGACATAATCTGAGTACAGGAGGGAGAACAATAGTAGAAGACAGGAAAACTGCAATTCTTCAATCGCCTAAACCACAAACTAAAAAGCAGATGATGTAATCTTTAGACTTGATAAATTATTGCAGAAATTGGATGCCAAACTATGTGGAAATAACCTCAATTTTGATCAAAATGATGTATGACGAAGACCTTAAAATAACAGCACCTCTAAAATGGACAGTAGAGAAGGAATATGCCTTTTTGTAAAATAAAGCAAACTCTGGTATCTAGCACTGGAATCTAGCCTTGCCAGATTACAGTAAACCTTTTATTCAATGTTAGATTGTAAAGGTCATTTTATGACCTCAGTTTTGGTACAACAATGTGGAGATAAAATGAAGCCAATACCGTATGCCTCATCTAAATTGGAAAGTGTGACATGTGCATTGCCACACTGTGTTAAAGTAGTCATTGTATCCATGGCTGTAGAAACAAGCAGTACGAAAGTCTTGTTTCATCCTTTGATTTTGAGAGTAACACATGCCGTCTCTGCTCTGTTCCTACAGACTAATATGAGATTTTTATCACCTGCAAGACATCTGTCTTGCATGGCAACATTGTTATCTCAACCTCATCTGACTATAGAGAGGTGCACAACGTTAAATCCAGCTACATTGTCACCACTTCCTGAAGATGGGACTAAACATGATTGTCAGGAGGTAGCAGAAAAGACAGCTAAAACCAGAAGTGATTTAAAAGATCAACCACTCGAAATAGGAGAAGTGCTATTTGTAGATGGTTCCTCTAAGAAAAATTAACTAGGAAAAACAAATAGGATATGCAGTAGTAACAAAACAAAAATTACTGTAGTAAAAGCTGAACATTTACTGTCGAATTTTTCAGCTCAAGCAGCTGAACTAGCAGTGTTAACTGAAACATGTAAATAAATAAAAAAATAAGGGAAAGAAATCTATACAGATAGTTAGTATGCCTTTGCAGATAAAACGGCTAAAGCAGCCGCAACAGGACATACAAATGTGTTACAGAAGAAAAATCAACTTTAGATAATACAATACTAAAAGAAATGCAACAACAAAGTCCTGAATGTGAGCAAGAAATTTGGAAAAAGAATGGAGCAATTTTGCGAGAAGGCATCCATTTATGATCCAGCAATAAACCTATCCTACCCAAAAACCTATACAAATAGGCGGCTATTTTGAGCCATGGTGTTACACATGTCTCAACAGGAGGGATGGTAGGACAGACATGTTACAAAAAAAAACAAAAAAATTTGTAGAGCATGCTTAATATGCGCTAAATACAACTTACAAGAGAATTTAAGACTATGTAGAGGATGAGTCCCTACACCTTTATATTTATTTCAAATTATCCATATGGACTTTATAGAGTTAAATAAAAGTGAAGATAAAGAGTACTGCTTGGTCATAATAGATACCTTTTAAAATAAATAGAATTCTTTACAACCAAACACCTAGATGCTTTGACGGTAACGAAAGCGCTTTGTAAAGACATCATTCCCAGATACAGTATTACTGAGACAATTTATAGTGATAATGGAGCTCACTTTGTTAATCAAGTTGTGAAAAAGATCGGAGTAATGCTTTATATCAATTTAAAAAAAAAACCCCAAACAAACAAAAACAAACATTAGGCGTACCACCCTCAAAGTGCTGGTCTAGTGTAAAGAATGAATGGAACGATCAAAAACAGATGAGAAAATGTATTGAAGAAACAGGAAGACCATGGAGACAATGTGTGGACTTAGTAAAACTTTATATCAATATTACATGTACTTCAGGATTAACACCCTACGAAACGCTTTTTGGAAGACCTTATAGATTGCCCCAATTTAAAAATCAATGGGAACTCGATGATGAAGCTAATTTAGCTGATTATATGAGGAATATATTGGAAAAAGAAAAACTAATTGATGAGAATCATTTTGTCTCCCAGCAGGAAGTCCATTTAGTTGAGCCAGGAGATTGGGTATTGATAAGAAGTATAAAGAAGAAGCACTGGTATTCACCAAGGTGGGAAGGACCATATGAGGTACTGCTGACAACCCCCACCGCTGTGAAAGTAGCAGAGAGGTCAACCTGGGTTCATTTAACACATTGTAAAAAGGTCATTTCAGCTGAAAGGCCCTATAGGAGAGGTGAGCTAAAGCCTGATAATAGGGTGGATAGATAGATAGATACTTTATTAATCCCGTCCAGACGTATAGAGACTGGTGAGATCCGAAAGTCAGTGAAGATCTTACAAGACACCAATCCTGGTAGAGGGTTTCGCATTTCAGCCAAAATGACCCCTAAGTGTTTAAAACAAGTTATAAGATGTTGGGTATTGATTTTCTTTTTATTGTTAGTGTTTCTAATTATGTGGTACCTATGTGAGGCGTCAAAACCTCACACATTTCAGTTGCAAGACATTAAGTGTGCAAAAAGAAATGTTGCACCGACAAATTACGTTCCATGGATAACATCCTGGGTGTATAACAACTCAATAACCCTTACTGTGTCTCCTAATACTACAACCTCTGAATATTCCTATAACAGCATTGAAAGGATTCTGGAGTTGGACAGGCTATTGGTGGTATTTAACAGGACACATTCTACGACTTGATTGGAGCACTTTTATTACAACCCAGGATGGGCAGTACTGGCCGCCTGGTCATAGTGAAGAAGCCACATTCTTTAAAGATAGGGTAACCCTCAGCCATCTAGGCGAAAAACTTAGATTGACCTTTTCTCTTCCCGATGGTAAAAATACGGCCCCCGAATGCTACATTATTTACCACATCCTGTTGGGGATTACTGCTGTGGGCCTGGTCCCAGGGATCAGACCCTTATTTCCCTGTTGTTGGGTGTGTAAACAACCAAAATTAAATTAACCCCTGCCTTTTTCTCAGCCCACCTCATGCTGTCCTGCACACTGTCACTTCCTTCAGGTGTGACGGTAGGGATAGGTCTGTGGAAACTCAACTGCTCCCTTTTAGAATGATAGTCCTGGGAAAAAACCGGGGCTACATCCACTACCAGGGCCAGCCCAAGCTGTGTCACAAGTGTGGCAAGCATGGGCACCTGGCTGAAGCGTGTGACCAAGTCATTTGTGGCAAGTGCAGAGAAATTGGTCATTCTTTTGAAGAATGTACCAATGGCTGGAAGTGCAATCTCTGTGGAGCAAACAACCATCTCTTCAGAGATTGCCCGCACTCCTTTGCCAACAAATTAAAAGCAAAGAAACCACAGGGAGCTGAAGCCAATCAAGCAGAAAATGGCTGCCCAAGTGCAGCAAATGTGCTTAATGAAGAGGTGGGGCTGGGAGTTCCAAACCTCCCGCCAACAACCATGGTTGATGGAGAACAGCCCGGTGAGGCGGGAAAAATGGGAGGGGCCTGAGCTCCGCCCGGCAGAAGGAGCTGAAGAAGCAGGTGGGCGGAGCCAGGACTTGGGTGCAGCTGGACTCGATTCCCCTGATGAGGACTCCACAGGGAGTCTCATTACAGTGGGGGGAGACGAGTCCAGCGACAACCCCCTCCCCGACACCCAGCCCAGCAATAAGAGGACTGCGTCTGAACTGTCCAGCTCTGAGGCTGAAGCCTCAGAGAAGAAGGGGAGAGCTGAGTCCGACTCCCAGAGTCCCCCTGTGGAGCAGTACAAAGCCCCCCCCCCTCGCTCACCCAATCAGTGCTCTTTTTTAAATATAGCACTACAATCAACACCGTTAGAGAGACGTGCAAATATTGGCTTCCGGAGGTCAGAATCTCAGGAATCACCTCCAGACTGTGTGGAGATAGTGAAATGAGATTCTTTCACATCACCAGAAGGTACCCTGTGGTAAATGTAGTCTTTTAACCATTTATCGTCTTTTAAACTGTCGTACCTGCTTTTAAAACATACTCATGACTCTCACCTTTTCAACCATCAATGTGAGAAGTGTGAAGTCGCGAGTTAGAGCCCAGAGTGTTTTATCATTTCTTAACACTTTTAAGTCAGATGTGTTTTTACTTCAAGAATCTGGCCTACCTTTTTAAAAAAAATACACAGTGGGAGGAGACCTGGCCACAAACGTCCATCTGGAGCGGATCCAATCACAACAGGAATGATGGAGTGGCCATTTTAATTAAAAACCCTCAGATCCTGGTGAAGGGCAGCACCGTGGTGAAAGAGGGTAGGGCACTTTTAGCACACCTGACTTTTATGGGGCACGATTTTAACCTTTTAAATATATATGGTTTTAATGACAAAAATGACAGGTATAACTTTTTAGAAGACCTGCAGTCCCACATGCTAGGTAGGGCACCATTAGTAGGAGGTGATTTTAACTGTATTTTAAACAAAAGACAGGAAGAGGACAGGGGAAGATTTTAAATTAGATAAAACATCGGTTTTATTACAGGGCTTATGCAGGGATTTTAGACTCACTGACTGCTTTAAAGCCATGCATCCCAGAGAGGAGGGCTTCACCTGGTTCAGTGGTTACGTCACCAAAGCCTCTCGAATAGATTGTTTTTACACAAAGTTGGGTTCCGACCGATGCTAGATTAACCCCTGCCTTTTTCTCAGCCCACCTCATGCTGTCCTGCACACTGTCACTTCCTTCAGGTGTGACGGTAGGGAGGGGCCTGTGGAAACTCAAGTGCTCCCTTTTAGAAGATAGGGAGTTAGTCAGTTCCGGGAGCAGTACAAAGAGTGGCAGACCCTCCAAGACTTCTACACTACACGTGCGCACTGGTGGGAAATGGTGAAGGAAAGGACCCAGACTTTTTTTAGGTAGGCAGGTAAGAGAAAGAAAGATAGGGAAAACAGACGCATGATGGGACTGCAAGAGAGACTACAGCGCTATTTTATTTTAGTACAACAGGGAATGGATTTTAACAGTGAAATAAAATATATCAAAAGAGAAATGGCGCTTCTAGCAGAAACAAAAAGTAAAGGCGTCATTTTGAGATGCAGAGAAAAGGAAACCGAAGGAGAAAAGTGCACACGTTATTTTTTTTAGAAAGATTTTAAATAAAGGGGGGAGTATTTTAAAACTAAAAAATGACAACGGCTGCACTTTGCAAACTACAGAGAAGATAATAGACCATATAGGATGTTTTTACTCCACCTTATATGAAAAGAAACCTGTTTTTAATGACACCCTGAAAGATGTTTTAAATTCCATTGAATGCCAGGTGACCGAAAATGTGTTTTTATCCCAAAATTTTACACTAGAAGAATTCCACAAGGGTCTAAACACTTTTAAGAGAGGGAAGTCCCCAGTACAGGACTGACTTCCCTTTGAATTTTATTTGACTTTTTGGGACATTTTAGCACCTGACTTACTGACTGTTTTTATGGAATTTGAGAAGCTAGACCGACTGCCAGATAGTTTTAGGATAGGGATAGTGACTCTACTCTACAAGAATCAAGACAAGACCGACTTACAAAACTGGAGACCTATCACACTTTTAAATTTTGACTGTAAACTTTTTAGCAAAATTTTAGCGAATCGTCTGACTATGGTTTTAGGGGACCTGATTCACCCGGATCAAGCCTGTGCCATCCCGGGGAGGAAGATCACCGACAGCCTCATACTGATCAGAGACACCATTTGTCTGGCGAGAGACGAAAACACTCGGCTAATAGTCCTAAATTTAGACTTTGAAAAGGCCTTTGATCGAGTCTCGCACCAGTACCTGTTCCAGGTACTGCAAAAAATGGGGTTTCCAGAGAGGTTCATAGCTTGGGTGGGATTGCTGTACAGAGGGATCATCAGCAAAATCCTGGTTAACGGGCATCTGACAAAAGCAGTAGGAATCAACTGCGGTGTCTGTCAGGGTTGCCCGTTATCTCCTCTCCTGTACGCGATTTGCATCGAGCCGTTGGCACAGATTTTGAGAAGGGACCAACGAATCCACGGGGTCTTTGTACCAGGGTCCGGGGAACTGACCAACAAATGCGTTTTATATATGGACGACATAAACATTTTATGCACGGACCTCTCATCAGTCAACCGGACCCTGGACTTGACAGACTGGTTTGGACGGGCCTCTGGGTCCAAACTAAACCGGGACAAGACCCAAGCCCAATTTATGGACGATGGACAGCGACAGAAATGACAGTACTGCCCCTGACTGTGACCCAGACCGACCAAAAAATTCTGGGGGTTAGGTTTGACAAGGAAGGGGGAGGGAGAACGAATTGGCCAGACATTTTAGGGAAAGTTAGACAAAGGCTAGGGTACTGGGGACTGAGGGAACTGACGATGGAGGGAAAGGTTTTAATCATTAAAGCAGTGATTTTACCTTTGCTTTTATTGATCAGTTCTGTTTTTATCCCTCCCAAGATAATTATTTTAGCCCTGGAACGAGCCATTTTTAACTTTCTGTGGGGTTCGAAGTGGGAGTGCCTGAGAAGAGAAGTCATAAAGCTGCCAAAGGAGAAAGGAGGCAAAGTAGTTCCAGACCTCTGTCTTTTTAATGTCCTTGTACACAGCCACACACATCAAAATAGTGACGACCCCATCCAGAAACCCCAAAACGGGGTTTTGGGGTTTCTGGATGGGCGGCAGTGGCTCAGTGGTAAAGCGGGCGGTAGAGCGGGTCGTCCTATGATTTAAGATCGGCGGTTCGATTCCCGCTCCCGCCCCCCCAAAAATACCCGGAGGTGAGCCAACAGTGGGAGGTGTCAGCTCATCTCCGGAGCACTGCCGAGGCACCCTTGAGCAAGGTGCCGTCCCCTTTACAAATTGCTCATTTGAGGCGCACCAAGAAGGAGCTGCCTGCCACTCTACCTCCCCTGCATGCCTACAGGCCCCTTTGTGTGTGTGTGTGATACAGGGGCCTGTACTCACAAATATGTATGCATGCGTTTGTAATCAGTAGCTAGAGTGTGCTTTCTTAATTTCCCTTCGGCGATCAAACCAGTATATAAAATTAAAAAAAAACCAAAAAACAGCAGCCATGACACGTTTCTGGATGGGGTCCTACCTCAGACGACTGGAAATTTAAGAGTAATCATTGAAATTTTGAGTGTCTTAACCTGCCACCGGCTTATGCTTTTATTCAGACCCTTTTAAAGTGTTTTAGCCTGGAGCAGGAGGACATACAGGTTTTAACCAACCATCGTTCTCTTTTATGTGATGCATATGAGCGGGAACCAGCGAGTCCAGTGCGCGGGCTTGCACTCGGCGAGCCCTCCACGGTTTGGCGCAATGTGAACCATCCCGCTCTTCCCAATAGACTCCGGGACCTGTCTTGGATGGTGGCACACGAGATCCTCCCAGTCAGGTCCGTCATGCACTCCCAGGGAATGTCGACGCTGTCGACCTGCCCCCAACCTGGTTGTGGCACGCCAGAGTCGGTGAGGCACCTGCTCTGGGAGTGCAGTGCTGCTGTGGACCTGTGGGAAATGGCCGGCTCCTCACAATTCCCGTACTTGCCAGCAAAGGAGGTCCTGACAGCACAACTGGTGCTCTACGGGGCCAGCCAAAGGCCGGTCCCCAAAAAGGACTGGGAGAAGCAGTGGCTGGCCATCAACGCCCTAAAGGACGCCTTGCGGACTTTCAGAAATTTGCTGGCAAGCAAGCACACGCAGATCCCCCCCGTGGCTGTGATCTGAATGGCTGCCGCCTCACTCAGGGCAGCCGAGGCGGCCAGAGGCCGCCCAAGGACGCAGCCACAAAGAAGAATTGCCTCTGTGCCCACTCGGAGGGAGGAGCCGGACCCACAACGCTGAAAAGGACACAGCAGCAGCAGCCTGGCTCTCTGGGAGAGGCAGGTGGGAAGGAGCACCAGGGCGGGGATCTCTTGACTGGGTTAGGGACCCGTTCAGCTCAGCATCAGCTGTTGGAAAGGACTTTACAGGAGCAGGAGGAACCAACGGAACTCAAACAAGATCGTGGTTCCAAGCCAAGCTTTGCTGGTCTACCTTTGGACAGTTTTTGGTTTGCAGCTGCCAAGGAGTTCCCCATGCTGGCCAACAAAGCTATTCTGACATTGCTCCCATTTTCCATGACATACCTGTGAGGTGAGCTTTTCAAGCCTGACTGCTATAAAAACTAAAAACAGACAGAGCTGTGGAGGAAAAGCTTTGTGTGCGTCTTTCATCGATTCCAGCCAGGATATCAGCTCTGTTCGTCCAAACAGGCCCAGGTTTCACACAGAGTATAAATATGAAAGATTATAAAATACTTTTTTTCTTTGTGTTTCAAGACATTATAAGTTTTTCACATTTTCAGCTGGTGGTGTGCCGCAGGATTTTTCAATGAAAGAAATGTACCTTGGCTCAAAAAAGGTTGAAAAACACTGGGCTACGATCCTGTAGCAAAACAGGAACTTTCAACATTTCTGTTAATACTGACTGATCTCAGCATTTCACAACTACTGTGGCGTCAGAGATAACCCCCTTTAAACTGAATTGGTCTGAAAATGCCATTGTGCTGTCATCTAGAATCTAGTGACGGTCCATTCTTTTAGTCTGTGGAAACACACGGAGAAACTGGCATAAAGGTGAATAAAGACCCTCAAAGATGAACTTCCAGCCTTTCCTGAAATTCCAAGAGCAATCACTGCTAGACAAAGGTGTCAACGGGAGTGCTGCATTGATTTACAAATGTAGTTGATAGCTCTGGGGGGGCGGAGGGGCAATTTCAGGCTTGTGTATTCTGTCTGCAGCGACGTGCTGTGAGATTCACGGCGGTGAGACACCGACGTTAAAGTCAGTTCTAGGAGTAAAACAGCGTCACGTTTGACAGTAAATTATCAGCCTTACATTAAAAACTAGTTAAAAATTGTTGAGGACACACAGCAGAAAATAGCTGCACCTCACCTCCGACTGGACTACCGATCGAAACAATATTTAATTAATAAACGAAGACGAACGTCGGAGCTTAAATATCTGCTTCGAACCAAGGTTATAATCGTTAATGAAAACTAACGAAATAACGAAAACTAAATGTGTAAAAATATTTTTGTTAACTGAAATAAAAATAAAAACGAGGCTTTGCAAAAAAACGACAACTGAAACTATTGTGTGTTTACAAAACTAACTAAAACAAACTGAAATGATTGAGAAAATTTGCTTAGTTTCCGTCTTTGTCAGTGTATCAATCTGTCGGGCGGCATGGCGGCCAAAGTAGGGAGAAACCTCTAGAGTCCTATTTGGGAATATTTTGAATATGACTGTCTCAGACAAGAGTAGGTGCCTTGTAGTGGAACATGATAAAATATGTGGAACCTTCTGAGGGGGAAAAATTCCAGGAATCTTAAAGTCCATTTGAAAAGCGCACACAAGAAGGCTAACCTATCTTACCTTGAGCCAGTAAGGGAGAACGCCCAGCCTCCTTCCCCCGAAACAGAAGCTAACCCCAGGCCAGGCAGCACGATGCAGCCCGACACAACTACAGTTAGGAGTCAGATAGCTTAACTTAATGAGGTACTGGGTTTTGAGTTTTTCATGTTTTTGTTTTAGAAAGATACTACTTGCATCTCACTTAAGAAACACAACACAAATTGCACTTAATTTTTTTAAATCTCTGACAAATATCCCTTACTACCAAAAAAGACTAAAACTAAGACTAAAACTAATAAAAACTAAACTAAAACTAAGCATTTTCAAAAAATAAAAACTAAACTAGCATTAAAAACTAATTAAAACTAAACTGAAATTGAAAACAAAGTTACAACTAAATAAAAATAAAAACGAATGAAAAATCCCAAACTATAACCTTGCTTCGAACTTGCTCTAACTTCAACACAGCAGAGAACAACCATCTCTGCAGTCTGAAGAAATGAAAGATCTGATACAGAGAACCGCTGATCAAGATAATCTGGAATTGAAAACTGACCATTTTGTGGATTATACCGTCTGACCCAAATGGAATTGACCCGGATAACAATTTCTACAAGGACACGATGAGAAAGAATGGATATCACATCCAGGATCAATACAACAAAAAGTTTAAACCTGATGGTCAGCTTTCACTCATTCACTTCAACAGTAGAGTCTATACACACATTTAGGACGCAGTCAGGATTACCTAAACCAGTTTGATAATCCATTTAAAATCATCACTGTGAGAAACTTGGATTAATGAAAACAAAGGCATGGATTTCTATTTGGAGGGATACAACATGACTTGTGTGAACAGGAGGAACAAAGGAGGGGGGGTTGACCTGTTTATCGAGAACAACATCAAGTTTGAGACTGTAAAATATGTCGATAACTGTTGATGACATAATGGAATGTGTAACTGGAAGTGCTTGTGGAAAAAGGTAAAAATACTGTTGTAAGTTGTGTCTACAGAACACCTGATTCTAAAATAGAAGAATTTACTGAATGTGTGGGAAATTTACTCTTAAAATCAATCATAAACATGTGTTTTTATGCGGTGATACCAACATTGATCTGTTAAACCCCAACAAAAACACACAAACTGAAAGCTTCACTAATACCATGTACACATTTAGTTTACAGCCTTTAATCATTAAACCAAGTAGAATCACTACTCATAGTGCCACTTTGATAATATTTTCACCAATGTTATGCTTAATGAGACTGAGCGGTCTGCTGATCAATGACAGAAGTGATCACCTCCCAATATTGACCAACTATGACTGGAAACAAACTGTCGGGAACAGGTCCAAACATTCTACAAGAGAGTAAAGACTGAAGAAAGAATGAATGCACTAAGAAATGATCTGTTAGCTCTGAACTGGTCTGATGTTTACGCTGCTGAGGATGTTAACACTGCATGTGACTATATCACTGATACAATAGAAGAAATATACAATTTCCTTTGTCCAGTGAAGAAAATCTATCAAAAAAAAAAGTTCAGAAGTTAAGAAAGAAACCATGGATGACGTCATCATTGATCAATGCCTGTCGGAAACATAAAAAGTTTATCAAGCAAAGAACAGAACAAGCAGAAGCTAAATACAAAAAAATAGAAATAAATTAAATGTTATGATATGAACCTGTAAGAAAGAATATTAAAGTAATCTGCTTGCAGAATATAAGAACTACACCAGAAAATTATGGGACATAATCAATAATGCTATAAAACAAAGTATTTTAATATTAAAAATACAAAATTAGAGGATATGGATGAAGTAGCTAATAAATGTCATGAATTCTTTGTGTTGGTCCTGAGCTGGCAGAAAACATTCCCGTCTCACACCGGGATTATTTAGACGACACTGGAGGAACCAGAAGTCAATGTTTGTGGCGCCAGTGAAGGACAGATGAGACACCTGGTCAGACAATGCGTAGCAACAACTTCTACTGATGTGAATGGATTTCATATGAAGTTAATCAAGGACATACTGGAGGGAATTCCTTCAACCACTTACACACACATGTAATCTGTCATCTCAAACTGGGGGGTTTCCTGACAAAATGAAGATTGCTAAAGTGGTTATGATGTATAAAAATGGGGATGCTTGTGAATTTACAAACTACAGACCTGTTTCAATACTACCACAGTTATCAATAATCCTAGAGAAGCTGTTCAATAACAGACTGGACAAATTTATAACAAAGCACAATCTCCTTGACTGTAGTCAGTACGGCTTCAGGATCATTCCACTGTGTTAGCGCTGACAGAAATAATAGAACTCATTACAGATGCCATGGATCAAAAGATGTACTCCTTAGGAAATTTTATTGACCTCAAAAAAGCTTTTGACACAATTGATCATAAAATATTAATTGAAAAATTGGAACGATTGGGATTTAGGGGTACAGTACTAGAATGGATAGTTATTTACATGGGAGGTCTCAATACGTCACTCTGGGGGGAGGACATCAACAACATTAGACATTGTGTGTGGGGTGCCACAGGGGTCAGTGTTGGGTCCAACATTTATTCTTTAATGATTCATGTGAGGTTTCAAAGGTACTCAAAATGATACTCTTTGCGGATGATACAACCATTCTTTGCAAATATAAATAAATTAGCCCAGACAGTCAATGAGGAATTAGTCAAGATGCAATTATGGTTTGATGTAAACAAATTATCCTTGAACCCAACAAAAACTAAATATATGTTATTTGGGAAGAAAAGCTGAAAAGACAAAATATTAAGGTGATTGAAGTAGATATTGAACGGGTTAATGAATTTAAAATGCTAGGAGTATTGATGAGATGCTAAATTGGAAACCTCATTTAAGACAACTGCAAATTAAGCTCTCCGGAAGTGTATCCATACTCTGGAGAACTCAACTATTAAATCAGGTGGTGGTCCATGTAATCTATTCCACACTAATCCTGCTCTATCTGAACTACTAAGGGGAAACGCACATAAAAGTGGTTTACAACCTTTAATCCTGACCTAGAAAAGAGCCTTGATAATTGTTCACAATGAACATTATAGAGCTCACACAAACCAATTATTAAATCTAAACTACTGAAAATACATGACATCAGCTATAAAACTGTACAACTTATGTATAAAGCAGCCAATAAAAATTTACCTCAAAACATACAATCACAAATACAGATTAATGAATCCAATTACCAGCTAAGAAAACACATTTTTACAGAAGAAATCAAGAACACTAAAAATATTTTCACTATCGTTCACTGGTGTCAAACTCTGGAACAAACTGGATAATGAAATTAGGAGTATGGGAACTCTATCTGACTTTAAAAAAACTTTTAAAAACATGATTTTACAAGGTTATATTTGTGACGTGAATGATGGTTAAAGGACTGCACTGTTAGGGCTGATCAAACCTCATGTTGTCATGCCTGTGAAATGTCGCTGTAACCTTAGTGCAGTAACTGAGATGTTGAGCGATGGCTGGATTAATAGTCAGCACATGTCAGATGTGATGACTGCTAGGAGAGAGGAGGGGAAAGGATTGCTGAGTAAATTTGACGATGTGCTGCAATGAGAGATGATTTAGGGGACGGGAACCTCACCAGCCAATGGCTTCTACCCACCAACCCTTTTTTCTTTTGGGATGTTGATGTTCCAACACTGATGAAAGTGAAGTCTGTTGTAATGACATGTCTGGAAAGAAAAAAAAAGGTTTCACCGTTTCTCCTGAACTTTTCTGGAGTGGAGGACAAGGTTCTGACACTTCAAGCCGACATTCAGCTGAAGGTCAGAGCTCAAGTCCTCTGAGTTCCAGAATAGTCCAAGTACGCCAACATCAGGAAATGTGCTACCTTCTTGACTGCATTATTTGGCTCCACTTATTAATGTGACTCAGCCTTTTCCCCACATGAAGATCGTCAAGTCCAAGTACCGCTCCACCATGACTGATGAGCACCTGGAAGTCTGTTTGATGCTGCTATCAGCAGCTACTGTCTGGACTATACATCCCTGGCTGATTCCATTCAGTGGAAGTCATCAGAGTAAGATAATGACAAAATCATGTACAGAGTTGTATTGTGCAAAATAGGTTGATGCAGTAACGCAGGGTACACCAGCATATACTGTACATATAAAAATAATTCAATATATTTGTAAATGATGTGTTTTGCATTTTTAGTAGGTGGTAGATCATTTTGACTCTGTCATAAGTAGCTCTCAGGCTGAAAAAGTGCGTGCACCCCTGGTCTAAAAGTGCGTGCACCCCTGGTCTAAAAGTGCGTGCACCCCTGGTCTAAAAGTGCGTGCACCCCTGGTCTAAAAGTGCGTGCACCCCTGGTCTAAAAGTGCGTGCACCCCTGGTCTAAAAGTGCGTGCACCCCTGGTCTAAAAGTGCGTGCACCCCTGGTCTAAAAGTGCGTGCACCCCTGGTCTAAAAGTGCGTGCACCCCTGGTCTAAAAGTGCGTGCACCCCTGGTCTACAGAACCCAGTAACAACCCAAAAGCCATCCAGGAGACGTGAACGACGTTAAACACAGGACAGCAAAAAGGTGACACAATCGCTACTTTGCAAAAGTTGGACGTTACAAACGGTGTGGTTCAACTCTGTTCAACGCTTCCATGATAAACCAGTGTCAATTTAGATTGGAACTAAAAGTGGGACATCAAGTTTCTCATGCTTTAAACGACTCGTACAAATGTGTTCACTACTTAGTGATCAGCACTTGATTCATTTCCAAATTGATCACATGACACCCCAGAACAGCCAGCCCTCTGAATATCTGGAGTAACTGTCCCTCAAACTGTCCACACGACACAGGCTCTAAAACCCGAGTGTGTGAATGATGCCTACACTGTAAAAAGTACGGTACACATTCGCTTTGAAAGGACAGCCAAAAACCCAACGAACCGCCTCATTACTTCACAGGTGTGTTCAAACAAGAGCAAAAAGATCTCAATGGAAAATTCAGCACATCCACATAATTCACACTTAAACGTCACTGAGAAGAAAGCTTTCTGGACATGGGGGGGGGGGGGGGGCACATCCACAACATGTCTAGAATGTCAGACAGCAGTGAGTTTAGTCAATTCTTTAGAGTCTTGTTTTTCCTTTAAAGTTACGTTCTTTAACAATGTTTCACATATGACCTTTGGGCAGCAGTGTCTCAGCGGTAGAGCACTCGTCTTGAAGACAGATCGGCCAGCCATCGGGGGTTCGAATCCCGCTCCCGCCAGAACATCCCGGAGCATGAGCTGACGGTGGGAGGTGTCGGCTCACCTCCCAACCACTGCCGAGGCGCCCTTGAGCAAGGCGCCATCCCCCCTACAAGATGCTCATTGGGGGCGCGACCCGTCACTCCACCTCCCTTGTACCTCTGTACTTACTAATTGTATGCCTACAGGCCCCTAGTATGTGTTGTGTTCAGGGACCTGTAACCCATGTGTGAGTGTAAAAAGAATTTCCCCAAGAGGGATACATAAAGTATAGATAATTTAAAGTATAATTATTATTTGTAATATATATATATATATATATATTTTTTTTTTTTATTATTACCATGTCATGTAGAGGAGCAAACAAACCTTCAGAGGATGGGGGGGGGGGCACTTATTTTTGAGATACATTTCTGTAGAGAAAAAAGACATTTTTGAAAAATGTGTCCCTACATCGTTTTTAAAAGAACAGAACAATTCACTATGACAACAAGTACTTTGGTGCTGGGGAGTCCACTAGCATGTGTTCTAAGAATCACAGTCATCTTTAACAAGACGTACTTTGTCAGCTTTCAAAACCGAAACACGGACCAACTAAAAATCACTAAATGCAAAACAAGTTGTGTTCGTTTAGCTGGTCAACTTCAGCTCAGAGTGAAACCAAAGAAAGTTTCAAATTCATTACATTTGAACATTGAAGCAGAGTAGTCCATTTATATTTATACAAGTTTAAATCTCTTCGACATTAGACCTAAATCAGAAGTATGCACACAATGTTCAATATAACAGTGTAGTGGTTCTGACTGCATTGTGTTCAGTTTGGTTTCAGAAATCAGGACACATTATGGGCAGACTCTAGTGCTTCCTTTGAACAACTCGTTCAGGTTCTCCACCAGGCTCGTCAAAAACAATGAAGCAGCGTAAACTCACCGAATTCATGTCCACCGACCCAATACCTGAACCACAAACCCTCCAGCCGGTTTGAGTCTGAACCAGTTCTGTGATGGTGGGGGTCAGTTCCTCCTGATATTTAACAGGGCTCGTTAGTGAACACGACACACCTGGACCAGAGCAGCACACCTGGACCAGTAACGAGGCTTTGAAGCTCCTGCCGAGTAGGGGAGGGGGCGTGTCCGTGAAGAGCGAATGAGGCTTGCTTCATTTAGGGGAGGGGCTGACAATGATGACGTCAGAAGCCTTTCTGCCAATCAGGCTCCACCCACAATGTGATTGTTTGGTAGAGAGGTTTGAGAGAGAGAGAGAGTTTGGAGACATTCTGGAGTGTGTGTGTGTGTGTGTGTGTGTGTGTGTGTGTGTGTGTGTGTGTGGTGTGTGTTTGTGTGTGTGTGTGGTGTGTGTTTGTGTGTATGTAACTATATATATAGTACTGTATATCTAGTACTATATAGTATATAAAATGTGACCCCCCTGCTCTGCTGGATGGTATAATGGCTCAGGAGTGGAGGTGGATGATGTAATGTTTTTATTCCTGTGTGAAACAAACACAAACAAACACACACACACACACACACACACACACACACACACACACAGGTGCTGGAGACACAATGAGACTCCACATGTCAGCTTCTTTCTGCTCTAGAGTTCAGTGATCGTTTACTCTCTGCTGCCACCCTGTGGCGGTTTGAATTTATAGCAAACATCCTGGAACAAATAATGATTTAAGAACAATGAACTAAAGTTGTGAGACATTAACATTAAAGGGGCACTGAAACATCGTTCCTGTGTGTAAAAACAATGGACACCAACAGCCACGTTTTGGCGGCGTTACTGTTGGACAAATAAAATGAATGTAACAATCTACTACACACATCACAGCACTACACCATCACACACACACATGTCACAACCAACAGAAAACACTGAAACAATACTTTAAGACATTAGGTCCGTTTCACAAAGCCGGTTTAGTGGAAAACCAGGGTAAATTAATCCTGAAATCAGGGAAAACCAGGGTTTCTGGTTTCACAGAGGGAGGTAACTTAACCCAGAGTTAGAGGAGTAAACCTAGCCTGTGTCACGAGGTAAACCTGTAGGTTTGTTACCACAGTAAGAGACTCTGAAGCTAGCCTAGTCTGGAGGAGGGGCAATGTCACAAAGCAGGTGCAGTGGAAACCCAGAGATTTAAAAAAATGTTGTATCGCGTTCAGATGTCCTGTCATATCCTGTCGGACAGTTCTCTTTATGATCGGTCAGTACCGATCATACTGATCGGTACTGATCCATCCTCACATCTGCAGCAGTGCTGTGTGTAGGTAGCGGTCCGGTCAGTTTTTTTATTTTTTATATGCAAACGGTAGTTTTTCTATACAATTCGAGAGATGCTCAGTGCAGCTCGCCTTGAAACTTGTTCTCCAGTTTTTCTATTTCCCTGGAGATAAACCCATCAGAATCATCAAGGAGGAGTTCCACAGGATTGCAGTTGAATTTTGTAGAAATCTCATAAATGAATTTCAAATGATATACTGTTAATGACATTGTGCTACAACCTCAGAATTGGATTATTAACTTTATTTCCTTTAGGATTTCCCAATGTAATTGGCTGCACAGATGGTACCCACATTCCCATTTAGGTACATGTAGACTGAACATTGTTTCAACACGTTCAAGACTGCATCATAGACAAACAAACATCTGTCCAGATCATGTGATGCTGCAACTACATTTCTGACGTGGAGGTCTGGGTCTGTTCCTGACTCTTGGATATACTGTATGTTCTTACCCTAGCAGCAGACTGTAATGTGGTCAGTAATCTACAGATTTGCACAATAATTCACTTGTCTTCATTGGGTAATCCACTCTAATGAATACACTATACATTACAGGAGAGAGCCTACGACACCCCAGGATGATTCCTGATAGATAGATAGATAGATAGATAGATAGATAGATAGATAGATAGATAGATAGATAGATAGATAGATAGATAGATAGATAGATAGATAGATAGATAGATAGATAGATAGATAGATAGATAGATACTTTAATAATCCCGGAGGAAATTGCATATATCCACTGCTCAGGCATTACATAACAAATAATACTGGATAAACACCAGGAGAAAAAGAATCACTGACATCACAGGACATACCACAAGACATACATTACACTAACATACAGACACATGCAGCACTAACAGGACTTATATACTAAACTATAACTAAAATATAAACAGTATAAAATTTAAAAATATTACAGTATTGTAGCAAGTTTCCAGGCTACATTAATTAAAGATATTAGCTTTCGGACTAGTCAATCAGAAGACCAATTCGACTCATGGAGGTAGCGGTGCAATGAACCACACAAACACAGAACTTTATGTGCAATTAATTATATTAATTTGTGAAGAAAAAAATATATATATACAGTGAACCCCAATATTCACTCTCTGCAGAAGGAATAAAATTAACTAAAGTGAAGTACATTTCAGATAAACCCACACACAATATTTATCATCACACTCATTGTCCAAAATAATCCAGGGTCAAGTCCAAGCCGTAATTGGTCCGTTGGCAATGGCGTGTGTGTGCGTGTGTGTATGTGGGTGTGTCCGGAGGTGACGTGGGGGGACCGGCTTCCAGAGCCTCCTACCAGACCAGGCGAAGTTCTCCGCATCGGTTGTCCCCGCTCTGAATCAGAGTCCTAGCTCGCCATCGTTTAGTCGAGTCCTCACCGGCACTCCGACCAAATCCATAAAAAAATGTTCAACGTTCATATAGTTCGTATAACTCGTCCACACAGGTCTGTTCCGGTAGCCTGCGGCTGATCAGGGAACTCCAATGCCGGCTGCTTTCGACGCTTCCGGATCTCTCTCTCTTTCGCGGACACACACCCCCCAACGCCGTTTTCTCACTGGCTTTTATTGCAGGTGACATCATTAGCCACCCGCAGCCCCACAGGTGAATGCGTGATGTCATACACCACGTGACAAGTTCACACTAGTGTGGAACCTAACGTCCTTTGCTATGGTAAGAATAAACAAAATATTAATAATAAGAAAAATATTAATAATAACCAAAATAACCATCGAATATTACTGTGGTAACATTCATCCTGGTTACAGTATTAAAATATAAACAGTATAAAATTGAATTAAAATATAAAACAGTATAAAAAATAAATAAATTATATATATATATAAACAGTATAAAATAAAATTTAAATTAAATTAAATTACATCCATTTTCAACCCCGTGCTGACCTCGCCACCTCCCCTCCGCTCCTCCTGAGAGAGTCATTGTACCCCCTGATGGCACGGGGCACGAAGGAGGACCTCAGCCTCTCTGTGGAGGCGCTGTGTGACAGCAGTCTGCCACTGAAGGTGCTTCTCTGCTGGGAGAAGGTGGTGTGTAGGGGGTGCCTGGTGTTGTTCATGATAAGGACGGCAGAGCAGTGACTCCATCTGCCAGAATCATTTCAGAGTCACCATCACCACCATCACAGCGGGCAATAAAATCATACAATACGCATTTCCTGTGGTAATCTTTATTTCTGACAAATACAACGTTAGTTTTTGTATCGTTACAATAATGTAGCCACAAGAGGACACAAGCCAGTGTCTTATTGTGCCGGTCCCAAGCCCGGATAAATACAGAGGGTTGCGTCAGGAAGGGCATCCGGCGTAAAACTTTTGCCAAATCAAAGATGCGAATCAAACCTATGACTTCCATACCGGATCGGTCGAGGCCCGGGTTAACAACGACCGCCATCGGCGCTGTTGACCTACAGGGCGCCGGTGGAAATTGGATTACTGTTGGTCGAAGAAGGAGAGGAGGAAAGTGCGTTCGCACGAAGAAAGAGAAGAGGAACACCAAGAGTATAGGACTAAGAGTAGGGACGTTGAATGTTGGAACTATGACAGGAAAAGGTAGAGAGTTGGTTGACATGATGTAGAGAAGGAAGGTAGACATACTGTGTGTCCAGGAGACCAGGTGGAAAGGTAGCAAGGCTAGAAGTTTAGGAGCAGGGTTCAAGTTGTTCTATCATGGTGTAGATGGGAAGAGAAATGGAGTAGGAGTTATCTTGAAGGAGGAGTTTGTTAGGAATGTCCTGGAGGTAAAAAGAGTGTCGGATAGAGTGATGAGTCTGAAGCTAGAAATAGAAGGTGTGATGTTCAATGTTGTTAGCGGGTATGCTCCACAGGTAGGACGTGAGCTGGAGGAGAAGGAGAAATTCTGGTCGGACCTTGATGAAGTGATGCAGAGCATGCCTAGAAGTGAGAGAGTTGTCATTGGAGCAGACTTCAATGGACATGTTGGTGCAGGAAACAGAGGTGATGAGGATGTGATGGGCAGGTTTGGTATCCAGGAGAGGAACGCAGAAGGACAGATGGTAGTTGACTTTGCAAAAAGGATGGAAATGGCTGTAGTGAATACTTTCTTCCAGAAGAGGCAGGAACATAGAGTGACCTATAAGAGTGGCGGTAGGAGCACACAGGTAGACTACATCTTGTGTAGACAGTGTAACCTGAAAGAGATCAGTGACTGCAAAGTAGTGGTAGGTGAGAGTGTAGCCAAACAGCATAGGATGGTGGTGTGTAGGATGACTCTGGTGGTGAGGAAGATCAAGAGGGCAAAGGCAGAGCAGAGGACGAAATGGTGGAAGCTGAAAAAGGAAGAGTGTTGCATGACTTTTAGGAAGGAGTTAAGACAGGCTCTGGGTGGTCAGGAGGTGCTTCCAGATGACTGGACAACTACAGCTAATGTGATCAGGGAGACAGGTAGGAGAGTACTTGGTGTGTCATCTGGAAGGAAAGTAGATAAGGAGACTTGGTGGTGGAATGAGGAGGTACAGGAGTGTATACAGAGAAAGAGGTTAGCCAAGAGGAAGTGGGACACTGAGAGGACTGAGGAGAGTAGACAGGAGTACAGGGAGATGCAGCGTAAGGTGAAGGTAGAGGTAGCAAAGGCCAAACAAGAAGCCTATGATGACTTGTATGCTAGGTTGGCCAGTAAGGAGGGAGAGACTGATCTATACCGGTTGGCAAGACAGAGAGACAGAGATGGGAAGGACGTGCAGCAGGTTAGGGTGATTAAGGATAGGGATGGAAGTCTATTGACAGGTGCCAGTAGTGTGATGGGAAGATGGAAAGAGTACTTTGAAGAGTTGATGAACGTGGAAAATGAGAGAGAACAAAGACTAGAAGAGGTTACTGTTGTGGACCAGGATGTAGCAAAGATTAGTCAGGATGAAGTGAGGAGGGCATTGAAGAGGGTGAAGAGTGGAAAGGCAGTCGGTCCTGATGATATACCTGTAGAGGTTTGGAAGTGTCTAGGAGAGGTGGCAGTAGAGTTTCTGACTGGGTTGTTCAACAGGATCTTAGATAGTGAGAAGATGCCTGAGGAATGGAGGAGAAGTGTGCTAGTGCCCATTTTTAAGAACAAGGGAGATGTGCAGAGTTGTGGCAACTACAGAGGAATAAAGCTGATGAGCCATACAATGAAGTTATGGGAGAGAGTAGTGGAAGCTAGACTAAGGGCAGAAGTGAACATTTGTGAGCAACAGTATGGATTCATGCCAAAAAAGAGTACTACAGATGCAGTATTTGCGTTGAGGATGTTGATAGAGAAGTATAGAGAAGGCCAGAGGGAGCTGCATTGTGTTTTTGTAGATCTGGAGAAAGCTTACGACAGGGTGCCCAGAGAGGAACTGTGGTATTGTATGAGGAAGTCTGGAGTGGCAGAGAAGTATGTTAGAGCGGTGCAGGACATGTATGAGGACTGTAAGACAGTGGTGAGGTGTGCTGTAGGTGTGACAGAGGAGTTCAAGGTGGAGGTGGGACTGCATCAGGGATCAGCTCTGAGCCCCTTCTTGTTCGCTATGGTGATGGACAGGCTGACAGACGAGGTTAGACAGGAATCTCCATGGACTATGATGTTTGCAGATGACATTGTGATCTGCAGTGAGAGCAGGGAACAGGCGGAGGAGAAGCTAGAGAGGTGGAGGTTTGTCCTGGAAAGGAGAGGAATGAAGATTAGCCGCAGTAAGACAGAGTACATGTGTGTGAATGAGAGGAACCCAAGTGGAAGAGTGAGGTTACAGGGAGAAGAGATCAAGAAGGTGGAGGATTTTCAGTACTTAGGCTCAACAGTCCAGAGCAATGGAGAGTGTGGAAAAGAGGTGAAGAAGCGTGTACAGGCAGGATGGAACGGATGGAGGAAGGTGTCAGGTGTGATGTGTGATAGAAGAGTTTCAGCTAAAATGAAAGGAAAGGTGTACAAAACTGTGGTGAGACCAGCGATGTTGTTTGGTCTAGAGACAGTGTCACTGAAGAAAAGACAGGAGACAGAGCTGGAGGTAGTAGAGATGAAGATGCTGAGGTTCTCTCTGGGAGTGACCAGGAAGGATAGGATCAGGAATGAGTACATCAGAGGGACAGCACATGTTAGAAGTTTTGGAGATAAAGTGAGAGAGGCCAGACTGAGATGGTTTGGACATGTCCAGAGGAGAGATAGTGAACATATTGGTAGACGGATGCTGAGTTTTGAACTGCCAGGCAGGAGGCCTAGAGGAAGACCAAAGAGGAGGTTTATGGATGTAGTGAGGGAAGACATGAAGGTAGTTGGTGTGAGAGAAGAGGATTCAAAGGACAGGGCTAGATGGAGGAAATTGATTCGCTGTGGCGACCCCTGAAGGGAAAAGCCGAAAGGAAAAGAAGAAGAAGAAGACAATACTTTACATTCTAATAGTTAACATGATTCACCTGTGACCATCACCCACCTCTAACTTGTGCTCCAGCATTTCTATTTCCAGATCTGTCCTCCTAATCTGGAGGTCCTAGTAAACCATTTCTATTTTTAGTATTTCTTTAGAAAGTGAATTCTATAAACCTCTTTAGCAGATAGATGGGAATACAATACATGAGGAGGACAATAACACATAGTTACATATGAATTCCACAGAATGAACCGCTGGTGGTCACTGAGCGTCTAATTCACTGTGATAGTCTGTGCAGTTGGGACCCTTCTGCTGCTGTCCATCCATGATCTGTTAAAAAGGGTTTGAGAATGTGTTAATACTTCAGTAGAGGATAAATGTCACTCTGTATCCCACTAGAATGTGAAGCAATGGGAAGAGAACAATCAGTAACTAAAATATTATCCCACCTTTGTTTTCTTCAATTTGTTGTTAATTTCTTTCTTCTTTTTATTTAATCATTATTAACTCCTGTGTGTATCATGTGACTAAAACAGACAGAAAATAAAACCTGGAATACCGGGTGATTTTCTCCCACACAATTCTTGTCATGTGATTTTCACTGTGTTGCCATTGTTTGAGTTCCATGGGTCCTTGGGTAGCTTCAAGCTGCTCACTGATGTTATTAATTGTATTTTTGTTTCCCTCCTCCCATCTATGGTTTTTTCAAGAGGCATGTGTTCGGGTGATTTTCACCCGACTTTAGTGATAGAGGGTAACATATTTTACGGGTGGAATTTACCCAACGTGAGTGTTTGTGTGTTTAAATCAGGCATTTTTAGCACTTTCCAATGGAAACAACCTTCAGGCCGGCCACATTCCCTGCCCCATTTCATCCACCTAACTTTGGTGTCCTTCCATGACACAGCATCAAAAAAGAAGCTTGTCCTACTCTTTGTCATCCTTGCACACACAACCAAGTATTGGACCCACTCACAACCCTGACATGATCAAATTTTACAACCAAACAAAGGGAGGTGTTGATACTTTCGACCAGATGTGTGCTCAATACAGCTGTGGAAGAAACACCAAGAGGTGGCCACTGTGTGTGCTATATGGCATGATGAACGCTGGTGTGATAAACTCATGGATCACAAGGAGAATGCCATGAAGAGAGGTGACCCACAAATGAAGAGGAGGCAGTATATGCAGGCTTTGGCAATGGCACTCATCAAGACATGGGCACAACACAGGTGTCATGTCTGCCATCGACCAGTGTGTCCTCGCCATTACTACCCTGCCTGTACCAACTGCATGTAAGGCATAAGGTAAGTTAAAAGTTGTCCCAGAATTTGCATGTAATCCTTAATTAGTATAATGTTTATGAATAAACATCACTTAATGTTAATTTCCAAGGAAATTCATAAAGTCAAAAAAATTTGGTGATTTTTTCCCTCTCAAAAAAAGCCATTTTTTATCTCTCTCTCCCACAGTTGTCAATGATGCAAGAAGACTGTGCCTTCACCAGACAAGGCTCACATGTCCTAGGAATGGGTGGACCAAAGAACAAGTTCCCAGCTCCATTTTTTTTTTTTTTTGTTCTGAAATTTATTGGTCAGGATGACCTGTTTTTTCAATAATTTTGCTGCCTTTTTAAAGGGTCCACCATGGTACCTTTTTTTAAATGTATGTGATATTGCATATTTTGAAATTAAAGAAGAGTACTACAGTTTGTCATACAGTGTTGTACTTTTACATAAATTGATGAAAACTGTATTTTATCCAGGATATTGTATCGGGTAAAATATACCCAACGTTAGTGATGGTGTTACTTATTTTAGCGTTAGTGTTCTAGGGTTAAAGCGGTTATAAGCAGTACAATGTCACAGTCACTGATGTAAGAACTCAGGCAGTTTTAGCTATGACTGTATGAAACGAGCTACATGTCAGCTCTTGATTTCAGTTCTTTGATAATATCGGTGTACGCAATGGTGTGAATATCCTTCTCAACTGTTTTTGTAACGTTCATATGCCGATTTACTGTTTTATCTACGCAACAATAAAACGTTTTAATGTATTTCATTATTTAACAGAACCTGATATAGATGAGAGGGCATTAATGTGCGTGAAAAGAGCGTTATGTTGGGGATAAAACAACTGAACAGTCAAACGTCCACTTAATATTTACTGTACAATATCAAACATAATGAGGATGAGAGGATCCCTAATGAAATGATGAAGTCTGACCTGTGTGAACGATGTTTTTATACTTCATTCTCAGCTGCTGACGTGCCCTTCTCCCCCCACTGGATCGCACCTAAATAAAATAAATTAATAAACTATTCTTGAAGCCGTTTACTTCCCTATTTTTACCGTGAATGCAACGTACTTAGAACTTACGCATCGACTTGAGCAGCAATTCACTCCCACGACATGTCGCTCTTCTTTGCAGCTGCAACGCTGTTCTGTTTCTTCTGAAAATGTCCTCAAAGTCTTTCTATTCATAAATTAAAATCTCTACTTCCACTTCCGTAAAGCGTTGCGGTGCGCATCTCGTCCGTCGTCATGGTGAATCAATGGGCTCCATTGATGATGGCTTTTTTTCAAGTTGTCTTTTCTGTTAAACTGCAGGTGAATTTACTCTGGGTTAGAAAAACTAACCCTGAACCGTGTTTGTGAAACCGAAATCCCTGGTTTTTTCAAGTTGTGAAATAGGCCCAAAGTCGCTTACATTGGATCCATTATTCATTCACTCCTCATTCATACTTGGTGATGGTAAACTATGTGTGTAGCCACAGCTGCCCTGAGGCAGACTGACAGAGGCGTGGCTGCCAATCTTCTGCCCCCCCCCCCCCCCGGACTGGGACTGTGGGGGGATGTCCTGCAGCTCCATCAGCCAGCTTTATGCACACCTGCTGGCTTACGCCGGGTCGCTGCGTCCCCAGGTGCTGTGCGTTAAAGACAATCAACCAATCAGAGACTCAGGCTGGAGCAGCAAGAGGCTTGAATTGTTACGTGTCCTGAAGCGAAGCTTCCAGAATTGCGTGGAGGAGAAAACCTATTAGGCCATGTGAGCCCCATTATACTACAGTGGTACCTCTACTTACGAAATTAATTGGTTCCAGAAGAAATTAAGTAGAAAATTACATAAGTAGAGACACGTTTTCCATGCAAATGCCCTAATCCGTTCCAAGCCCCCAAAATTCAGACAAATAATGCATCAAAACATGTAACAAATACATGTTACAATTAGATTATTACACAATAAATGAGAGTTGTGTATAATGTAAAAAACAAAGAATAGAGTAAAGAATAATAATGATGGTCATTTTCCTTTTAACTGCTGTCCTCATTGTTTTTTGCCCTCTTTGGTTCATGCCCTCTTGCCCCACCATGAACAACAGAGTGAATTCCAGTCCTCCTTCTGAACTTCTCCAACCACCCACGCAATGCCTTAAACTCCTTAAACTTCCTTTGGTTTTAATAACGTGGTGATTGTAGATGCATTACGGCCATATTCTTTGGTGAGATCAACCAAACGCATCCCTTTTTCATGCTTTTCTATCATCTCTTGTTTTGTTTGTACGGACAAAAAACTATTTTCTTCATCTTTTCTTTTCCTCTTTTCTCCGTCACTTTCTTGGGGTCCATAGTGAATACGTACTGAAAAAGTTATTATATTTGCGCAAAACTATCAGAACACCTCACGGGTCGAGTGCCGAATGCCGACACACTCCATAAGCACCTTTCTAGCTCCACACAGAGGTGGAGTGGCATCCCTCTTAGCCAATGGGATGCCAGGAAGATACATAATAGGTAATAGCCAATAGCAGAGCAGCTATGAGAATGTTGTTCAGGAACCTGTGGGAGATTCGATTATCAGCCGATACCGTGTTTTTATTTGAGTATCAGCCGATACTGTGTTTTTATTTGAGTATCAGCCGATACTGTGTTTTTATTCGAGTATCAGCCGATACTGTGTTTTTATTTGAGTATCAGCCGATACTGTGTTTTTATTCGAGTATCAGACGATACTGTTTTTACATTGCGTAAATCAAAATGTCTTTCGTAAATAGAGGTAATATTGTCCTGCTGAGAAATTTTGTAAGTATAAAATTTCGTAAGTAGAGACATTCGTAAGTAGAGGTATCACTGTAATTGCTTCCTCAAACATAGAGCCACACCACAACTTTATTATAAACTGAGTTTATATAAATATGAAGTGATGGGTGGGTGGTAAGTCGAGTTTGAGTGACTCTCCTGGGTTTCCAGCTTTACTGGATCTACAGTATATTGTTTGTTTTGATCTGTTCCAGTTTGTTAGTTTTTGGGACAATTTGTGTTGTGTGCCATAACATGGCTTCTTTTGTTTATGGGTGAGACAGGTGTTCTCCAGCCCAGGAACTGGAAATAGAGGAGCAGTTTCAATTCTAAACTGATCCTGATGGTTGCTACAGTATGTGATCCCATGGACAGCTATTGGATACACCAGTCACGCTTTGCAACATATATGCGGCCAGTTTGGACAAGCCAGACCTCTTTCATAATTTGTCACAAACATAAATCTGGACAAAGACAAAAAAATAAAGGCAGTTAACAAATATCACCGTTCTTGCAGAGGACAAGAACAGTGAGTCATTTCTCATTTTCTTCTCTTTTCTTTAATATAATTGAAGGGTTCCCATTGAATAACCTCCAGCATATAGTCTAGTCCAGTGGACCCCAACCCCTGGGGCGCAGACTGGTCTGTGGGTCATTTGGTACCAGGCCGCACAAAAAGAAAAATGATTTCCATTACTTCCGTTTTATTTATTTCAGAGTCTGAAAGACCCACTCCTTGAGTCTTCATCTTATCGTGGTGGAGGGGTTTGTGTGTCCCAATGATCCTGGGAGCTAAGTTGTCTGGGGTTTTGTGCCCCTGGTAGGGTCACCCATGACAAACAGGTCCTAGGTGAGGGACCGGACAAAGGATGGCTCATAGACCCCTAATGATGAATAAAAACAATGGACCACGTTTTCCCTTGTCCGGACACGGGTCACCGGGGCCCCCCTCTGGAGCCAGGCCTGGAGGTGGGTTTCGAAGGCGAACGCCTGGTGGCCGGGCCTGCACCCATGGGGCCCAGTCGGGCGCAGCCTGAAAGGACAATGTGGGTCCCCCTTCCCATGGGCTCACCACCTGTGGGAGGGGCCATAGGGGTCGGGTGCATTGTGAGCTGGGCGGTTGCCGAAGGCGGGGACCTTGGCGATCCAATCCTCGGCTACAGAAGCTGGCTCTTGGGACGTGGAATGTCACCTCCCTGGCAGGGAAGGAGCCTGAGCTGGTTTGTGAGGTCGAGAAGTTCCGACTAGATATAGTCGGACTCACCTCCACACACAGCTTGGGCTCTGGTACCAGTCCTCTCCAGAGGGGTTGGACTCTCTTCCACTCTGGACTTGCCCATGGTGAGAGACGCCGAGCAGGTGTGGGTATACTTATAGCCCCCGGCTTGGTGCCTGTACATTGGGGTTCACCCAGGTGGATGAGAGTGTAGCCTCCCTCCGCCTTTGGGTGGGGGGACGGGTCCTGACTGTTGTTTGTGCTTATGCACCAAACAGCAGTTCAGAGTACCCACCCTTTGTGGAGTCCTTGGAAGGGGTGCTGGAGAGCGCTCCCACTAGGGACTCCATCGTTCTGCTGGGGGACTTCAACGCTCATGTGGGCAATGACAGTGAGACCTGGAAGGGCGAGATTGGGAGGAACGCCCCCCCCCCCGATCAGAATTCGAGTGGTGTTCAGTTATTGGACTTCTGTGCTCGTCACGAACTGTCCATAACGAACACCATGTTCAGACATAAGGGTGTCCATATGTGCACTTGGCACCAGGACACCCTAGGCCGCAGTTCGATGATCGACTTTGTGGTTGTGTCATCGGACTTGCGCCCGCATGTTTTGGACACTTGGGTGATGAGAGGGGCGGAGCTGTCAACCGATCACCACCTGGTGGTGTGTTGGCTCCGATGGTGGGGAAAGATGCCGGTCTGACCTGGCAGACCCAAACGTATTGTGAGGGTCTGCTGGGAACGCCTGGCGGAATCCCCTGTCAGAAGGAGTTTCAACTCCCACATCCGGCAGAACTTCACCCATGTTCCAGGGGAGGCGGGGGACATTGAGGCTGAGTGGACCATGTTCTGCGCCTCCATTGTCGAGGCGGCCGACTGCAGCTGTGGCCGTAAGGTGGTCGGTGCCTGTCGTGGCGGCAACCCCGGAATCCGTTGGTGGACATCAGCGGTAAGGGATGCCGTCAAGATGAAGGAGGAGTCCTATCGGGCCTTTTTGGTCTGTGGGACTCCAGAAGCAGCTGATGGGTACCGGCTGGCCAAGCGGAATGCAGCTCTGGTTGTTGCTGAGGCAAAAACTCGGGCATGGGAGGAGTTGGGTGAGGCCTTGGAGAACGACTTCCAGACGGCTTCAAGGAAATTCTGGTCCACCATCAGACGTCTGAGGAGGGGGAAGCAGTGCAGCATCAATACTGTGCATAGGGGGGATGGGGCGCTGCTGACCTCAACTTGGGACGTTGTGACTCGGTGGGGAGAATACTGTGGTGGAAAGTTTTGAATACAATAAAAATAATACAAATAAAACAATAAAATCATATAACAAAATAATATCATTTCTTGACCCAGAAATCTAGAGTGTGTGTGTCAAATCTTTCAGCACTTGGGAGAAACGGCCCCAGGAAGTCTCGAGGTCATGAAAGATTCTGCAAGGATCTAATCTGTTTTTAGACGTGTTTGCGTAAATGTCAGTATCTTTTAATAACCCTAACCCTAACCCTAACACAACAGGGAATGGATTTTAACAGTGAAATGAAAGATATCAAAAGAGAAATGGCGCTACTAGCAGAAACAAAAAGTAAAGGGGTTATTTTAAGAAGCAGGGAAAAGGAAACCGAAGAAGGAGAAAAGTGCACACGTTATTTTTTTAGAAAGATTTTAAATAAAGGGGGTTGTATTTTAAAACTAAAAAAATGACGACGGACGCACTTCACAAACAACAGAGGAGATAAAAGATAACATAGAATGTTTTTACTCTGAATTGTATAAGGAGAAACCTGTTTTTAATGACACCCTAAAAGAAGTCTTAAATTCCATTGAATGTCAGGTGACCGAAAATGTGTTTTTATCCCAAAATTTTAGTGTCGAGGAACTCAACAAGTGTTTAAAATCTTTTAACAGAGGGAAGTCCCCAGGACAGGACGGACTTCCCTTTGAGTTTTATTTGACCTTTTGGGACATTTTAGCACCTGACTTACTGACTGTTTTTATGGAATTTGAGAAGCTAGACCGACTGCCAGATAGTTTTAGGATAGGGATAGTGACTCTACTCTACAAGAGTAAAGACAAGACTGACTTGAAGAACTGGAGACCTATCACCCTTTTAAATTTTGACTGTAAACTTTTTAGCAAAATTTTAGCGAATCGACTGACTATGGTTTTAGAGGACTTGATTCACCCGGATCAAGCCTGTGCCATCCCGGGGAGGAAGATCACCGACAGCCTCGTACTGATTAGAGACACCATTTGTCTGGCGAGAGACGAAAACACTCGGCTAATAGTCCTAAATTTAGACTTTGAAAAGGCCTTTGATCGAGTCTCGCACCAGTACCTGTTCCAAGTACTGCAAAAAATGGGGCTTCCAGAGAGATTCATAGCTTGGGTGGGATTGCTGTATAGAGGTATCATCAGCAAAATCCTGGTTAACGGGCATCTGACAAAAGCAGTAGGAATCAACTGCGGTGTCTGTCAGGGTTGCCCGTTATCTCCTCTCCTGTACGCAATTTGCATCGAGCCGCTGGCACAGATCTTGAGAAGGGACCAACGAATCCACGGGGTCTTTGTACCATGGTCCGGGGGACTGACGAACAAATGCGTTTTATACATGGACGACATAAACATTTTATGCACGGACCTCTCATCAGTCAACCGGACCCTGGACTGGACAGACTGGTTTGGACGGGCCTCTGGGTCCAAACTAAACCGGGACAAGACCCAAGCCCAATTTTATGGACCATGGACAGCGACAGAAACGACAGGACTGCCCCTGACTGTGACCCAGACCGACCAAAAAATTCTGGGGGTTAGGTTTGACAAGGAAGGGGGAGGGAGAAGGAATTGGCCAGACATTTTAGGGAAACTTAGACAAAGGCTAGGGTACTGGGGACTGAGGGGAACTGACGATAGAGGGAAAGGTTTTAATCATTAAAGCAGTGATTTTACCTTTGCTTTTATTGATCAGTTCTGTTTTTATCCCCCCAAGGAGAATTATTTTAGCCCTGGAACGAGCCATTTTTAACTTTCTGTGGGGTTCGAAGTGGGAACGCCTGAGAAGGGAAGTCCTGAAGCGACCAAAAGAGAAAGGAGGCAAAGGCGTTCCAGACCTGTCTGTCTTTTTAATGTCTTTATACACAGCCACACACATTAAAATAGTGACGACCCCATCCAGAAACCCCAAAACAGCAGCCATGACACGTTTCTGGATGGGGTCCTACCTCAGGCGGCTCAAAATTTTAACCATAAGTCTTAAATTTCCAGTATCTTTTAACCTGCCACCAGCCTATGCTTTTATACAGAATTTTTTAAAGCATTTTAGCCTGGAGCAGGAGGACATACAGGTTTTAACTGACCATCGTTCCCTTTTATGTGTTGTACAGGAGCGGGAATCAGTGAGACCAGTGCGCGGGCTTGCACTCGGCGAGCCCTCCACGGTTTGGCGCAATGTGAACCACCCCGCTCTTCCAAACAGACTCCGGGACCTGTCATGGATGGTGGCGCACGAGATCCTCCCAGTCAGGTCCGTCATGCACTCCCGGGGAATGTCGACGCTGTCGACCTGCCCCCGACCTGGTTGCAGCGCGCCGGAGTCGGTGAGGCACCTGCTCTGGGAGTGCAGTGCTGCTGTGGACCTGTGGGAAATGGCCGGCTCCTCGCAATTCCCGTACCTACCAGCAAAGGAGGTCCTCACACCACAGCTGGTGCTCTAGGGGGCCAGCCAAAGGCCCGTCCCCAAAAAGGACTGGATGAAACAGTGGCTGGCCATCAACGCCCTGAAGGACGCCTTGTGGACCAGAAATTTGCTGGTAGGGAAGCACAAGCAGATCCCCCCCGTGGCTGTGATCCAAATGGCTGCCGCAACACTCAGGGCAGCCGAGGCGGCCAGTGGCCGCCCAAGGACACAGCCACCAAGAAGAATCGCCTCTGTGCCCATTCGGAGGGAGGAGCCGGAACAACAACGCTGAAAAGGACACAGCAGCAGCGGCCTGGCTCTCCGGGAGAGGCAGGCGGGAAGGAGCACCAGGGCGGGGATCTCGGCCGAGCGCCTCGACAGGATTCCCGAGAGACCTACTGTTTGGAAGAGCGGGATGAGTTACCCTTGGTAGGGACTCACTGCGCTCCTGTACAAACGGGACTTTGGTTGGAGTTTTTTAATGGTCTTTTTTATAGCTTTTACGGACAATTGACACTCTTTTTTACATTTTTTTCGCACATTCTTTAATTTTTCAAATAACAAACTTTTTTACCCATGACTGGTTTTATCTGTATCATTTTATGATTGAAGATATTTATTGTCCTATACAGATAAATATTTATATCAAAAAGAAGTTGTGGATGGAAAAATGAAATATGACTGAAATGAAACAAATGAACTAAGTGTCAATAAACGTTTTCAAAACAAACAAAAAAATCTGTTCTTATCAGCCTACCTTGTTGCACACTGCTTTTGTCTATCCCATGCCTGCTATCGTTTGCTTTAAACTGCAGAAAGCTTTGTTTGGTTTCCTTTGGGGGGGTTACGAATACATAAAAAGGGCGACTATGTACCAACCTATCGAACGAGGGGGCAAAGGTGTCATCAATTTACGTATGAAGACGAATGTATTATTCTTTTTAAATGTGTGTAACATTCTGTTGTCCCCTCAGACACATAAGTGTCAGGTTTTCTTGAAATTTTGGCTTTCTTTTCCTTTGAGAAAACTAAAGGTACCATGGGACAACTGCTTCCCAAAGGCAGAGACCATGCCTAAATATTTTGACAGGATTGTGGGCTGGGCCAGGAAATGGAAGGAATGCTGGAATGTGGATATGGTGAAGAACCACAGGGAACTTTATGAGTGTATTATGGTTGGGTTGGATCCCAGAGATGCAGCCCATATACCAGCCGTTGTGTGGAAAAGGATACAGGACGTGCACCTGGACAATGACCTAAAGGATTTTAACTGGCTGGTATTACATGGGAGATTACCAGTGAGACTGACTTTGCATAACCACGGGTTGACGAGAAATAAGTTTTGTCCTAGAAATGACTGTATGGGCATTGAATTGATTAAACATGTAATGTATGACTGCATTTTTGCAAAAGAGGTATGGAGTGTATTAGGAAAGAAATTTGTGTTTTTGAAGGATGTTACATGGGAACAAATATTGTGTATGGATTTTAAATTAGAGAAAAAGAAGATGTGCAAGATAGTAGAACTGATTTCCCAGACCAAACTTGGACTGTGGAAAGCACGGTGCGGGGAACTGCGAGGGGTGACAAAGTGGACGGTGTGTGGGGTGTTTGGGCATGTAGTAGAGCACATGCGGGACAAATTTAAGTTGGAAGTGGATCGATGGGGGCTTAGGGCGATTAAAGACAGATGGAAGTGTATTTTTACAGATATATGAATTTGTGTTTTCTTATTATGGGTAATGTTTTGTTTTATGGTTTGGGGTTTTCTTTGTTTTTCTTGCCCGGGTAAGATTGTTTGTAATTTTTGGTTAGATGATGTATAAGCTGTTTCTGTGTTGAGTTGACTGTCATTATATTGTTGTTGGTTTGAAGGAAATGTAAATAAATTATTTTTTCCAAAAAAAAAAAAATCTGTTCTTATCAGTTTAATATCTGATATGTCCCCTACCCGGGGACTATATATTAAATTGATTTTTGGAACAGGGAGATGGAACAGGAGCTTGCTCCATCCTCTCCACGCATCGACCTGGTATTGCAGTAGCTCCAGGAACGGTGCATCTCCCCAATGTTGTTCAAAAATAATGCGGTGCGATCACAAGCATGTGATCATGCGATGATCTGTCAACGCTTTGAAAAATGTTTACGCTTGAGTGAAAAGTGAGTGTACTTGGTAGGCTAGATGGCACTGTATAAGAAATATTAGATTCTTGCATTTTTTGAACCTTAATTGTTATGAATAATAAGTCATTTGAATGTAATCTGGCAAGAGCATTATATCGTGATCAACAATATACTGGTGTTGTATAACAGCTGCTCTCAGGCAGACAGGAAGGCTGTGTTTGTAACGTCCACATTTTGCCGACCTGCGGCCGTTGCCTTTGGGATATGCTTCCTGTCCTGTCCTGTCCTGTCCTGTCCTGTCCTTCTGTCTGTCTGTCTGTCTGTCTGTCTGTCTGTCTGTCTGTCTGTCTGTCTGTCTGTCTGACTGACTGACTGACTGACTGACTGACTGACGTCATAGCTAAAATGTTAAACGGTCGCTGGCCGCCATCCCGGAGCCACAGAATACCTTAACCCAGACGCATTCCGGGTGGTTACTCGATTCTGTGGACCATCAAAGTAAAGGTCAGGGTGGCACTTGGGTCACCTGTATCTGACCATATTACAGCATCGTCTGTCTGTCTGTCTGTCTGTCTGTCTGTCTGTCTGTCTGTCTGTCTGTCTGTCTGTCTGTCTGTCTGTCTGTCTGTCTGTCTGTCTGTCTGTCTGTCTGTCTGTCTGTCTGTCTGTCTGACTGACTGAGTGACTGAGTGACTGAGGTGATAGGTCAAATGTTAAACAGTCGCTGGCCGCCAACCCGGAGCCACATAATTCCTTAACCCAGACGCATTCCGGGTCGTTACTGGATTCTGTGGACCATCAAAGTAAAGGTCAGGGTGGCACTTGGGTCACCTGTATCTGACCATATTACAGCATCGTCTGTCTGTCTGTCTGTCTGTCTGTCTGTCTGTCTGTCTGTCTGTCTGTCTGTCTGTCTGACTGACTGACTGACTGACTGACTGACTGACTGACTGACTGACTGAGTGACTGAGGTGATAGGTCAAATGTTAAACAGTCGCTGGCCGCCAACCCGGAGCCACATAATTCCTTAACCCAGACGCATTCCGGGTGGTTACTCGATTCTGTGGACCATCAAAGTAAAGGTCAGGGTGGCACTTGGGTCACCTGTATCTGACCATATTACAGCATCGTCTGTCTGTCTGTCTGTCTGTCTGTCTGTCTGTCTGTCTGTCTGTCTGTCTGTCTGTCTGTCTGTCTGTCTGTCTGTCTGTCTGTCTGTCTGTCTGACTGACTGACTGACTGACTGACTGACTGAGTGAGTGACTGAGTGACTGAGTGACTGAGGTGATAGGTCAAATGTTAAACAGTCGCTGGCCGCCAACCCGGAGCCACATAATTCCTTAACCCAGACGCATTCCGGGTCGTTACTGGATTCTGTGGACCATCAAAGTAAAGGTCAGGGTGGCACCTGGGTCACCTGTATCTGACAATATTACAGTATCGCTTCTCGGCCTTTTGGCTAAGATCAAGTGTAGTATCTGTTCTTATCAGTTTAATATCTGATATGTCCCCTACCCGGGGACTATATATTAAATTGATTTTTGGAACAGGGAGATGGAACAGGAGCTTGCTCCATCCTCTCCACGCATCGACCTGGTATTGCAGTAGCTCCAGGAACGGTGCATCTCCCCAATGTTGTTCAAAAATAATGCGGTGCGATCACAAGCATGTGATCATGCGATGATCTGTCAACGCTTTGAAAAATGTTTACGCTTGAGTAAAAAGTGAATGTACTTGGTAGGCTAGATGGCACTGTATAAGAAATATTAGATTCTTGCATTTTTTGAACCTTAATTGTTATGAATAATAAGTCATTTGAATGTAATCTGGCAAGAGCATTATATCGTGATCAACAATATACTGGTGTTGTATAACAGCTGCTCTCAGGCAGACAGGAAGGCTGTGTTTGTAACGTCCACATTTTGCCGACCTGCGGCCGTTGCCTTTGGGATATGCTTCCTGTCCTGTCCTGTCCTGTCCTGTCCTGTCCTGTCCTGTCCTGTCCTGTCCTTCTGTCTGTCTGTCTGTCTGTCTGTCTGTCTGTCTGTCTGTCTGTCTGTCTGTCTGTCTGTCTGTCTGTCTGTCTGTCTGACTGACTGACTGACTGACTGACTGACTGACTGACTGACTGACTGACTGACGTCATAGCTAAAATGTTAAACGGTCGCTGGCCGCCATCCCGGAGCCACAGAATACCTTAACCCAGACGCATTCCGGGTGGTTACTCGATTCTGTGGACCATCAAAGTAAAGGTCAGGGTGGCACTTGGGTCACCTGTATCTGACCATATTACAGCATCGTCTGTCTGTCTGTCTGTCTGTCTGTCTGTCTGTCTGTCTGTCTGTCTGTCTGTCTGTCTGTCTGTCTGTCTGTCTGTCTGTCTGTCTGTCTGTCTGTCTGTCTGTCTGTCTGACTGACTGACTGAGTGAGTGACTGAGTGACTGAGGTGATAGGTCAAATGTTAAACAGTCGCTGGCCGCCAACCCGGAGCCACATAATTCCTTAACCCAGACGCATTCCGGGTCGTTACTGGATTCTGTGGACCATCAAAGTAAAGGTCAGGGTGGCACCTGGGTCACCTGTATCTGACAATATTACAGTATCGTTCCTCGGCCTTTTGGCTAAGATCAAGTGTAGTATCTGTTCTTATCAGTTTAATATCTGATATGTCCCCTACCCGGGGACTATATATTAAATTGATTTTTGGAACAGGGAGATGGAACAGGAGCTTGCTCCATCCTCTCCACGCATCGACCTGGTATTGCAGTAGCTCCAGGAACGGTGCATCTCCCCAATGTTGTTCAAAAATAATGCGGTGCGATCACAAGCATGTGATCATGCGATGATCTGTCAACGCTTTGAAAAATGTTTACGCTTGAGTAAAAAGTGAGTGTACTTGGTAGGCTAGATGGCACTGTATAAGAAATATTAGATTCTTGCATTTTTTGAACCTTAATTGTTATGAATAATAAGTCATTTGAATGTAATCTGGCAAGAGCATTATATCGTGATCAACAATATACTGGTGTTGTATAACAGCTGCTCTCAGGCAGACAGGAAGGCTGTGTTTGTAACGTCCACATTTTGCCGACCTGCGGCCGTTGCCTTTGGGATATGCTTCCTGTCCTGTCCTGTCCTGTCCTGTCCTGTCCTGTCCTGTCCTGTCCTTCTGTCTGTCTGTCTGTCTGTCTGTCTGTCTGTCTGTCTGTCTGTCTGTCTGTCTGTCTGTCTGTCTGTCTGTCTGTCTGTCTGACTGACTGACTGACTGACTGACTGACGTCATAGCTAAAATGTTAAACGGTCGCTGGCCGCCATCCCGGAGCCACAGAATACCTTAACCCAGACGCATTCCGGGTGGTTACTCGATTCTGTGGACCATCAAAGTAAAGGTCAGGGTGGCACTTGGGTCACCTGTATCTGACCATATTACAGCATCGTCTGTCTGTCTGTCTGTCTGTCTGTCTGTCTGTCTGTCTGTCTGTCTGTCTGTCTGTCTGTCTGTCTGTCTGTCTGTCTGTCTGTCTGTCTGTCTGTCTGTCTGTCTGTCTGTCTGTCTGACTGACTGAGTGACTGAGTGACTGAGTGACTGAGGTGATAGGTCAAATGTTAAACAGTCGCTGGCCGCCAACCCGGAGCCACATAATTCCTTAACCCAGACGCATTCCGGGTCGTTACTGGATTCTGTGGACCATCAAAGTAAAGGTCAGGGTGGCACTTGGGTCACCTGTATCTGACCATATTACAGCATCGTCTGTCTGTCTGTCTGTCTGTCTGTCTGTCTGTCTGTCTGTCTGACTGACTGACTGACTGACTGACTGACTGACTGACTGACTGACTGACTGAGTGACTGACTGACTGACTGACTGACTGACTGAGTGACTGAGGTGATAGGTCAAATGTTAAACAGTCGCTGGCCGCCAACCCGGAGCCACATAATTCCTTAACCCAGACGCATTCCGGGTGGTTACTCGATTCTGTGGACCATCAAAGTAAAGGTCAGGGTGGCACTTGGGTCACCTGTATCTGACCATATTACAGCATCGTCTGTCTGTCTGTCTGTCTGTCTGTCTGTCTGTCTGTCTGTCTGTCTGTCTGTCTGTCTGTCTGTCTGTCTGTCTGTCTGTCTGTCTGTCTGTCTGACTGACTGACTGACTGACTGACGTCATAGCTAAAATGTTAAACGGTCGCTGGCCGCCATCCCGGAGCCACAGAATACCTTAACCCAGACGCATTCCGGGTGGTTACTCGATTCTGTGGACCATCAAAGTAAAGGTCAGGGTGGCACTTTGGTCACCTGTATCTGACCATATTACAGCATCGTCTGTCTGTCTGTCTGTCTGTCTGTCTGTCTGTCTGTCTGTCTGTCTGTCTGTCTGTCTGTCTGTCTGTCTGTCTGTCTGTCTGACTGACTGACTGAGTGACTGAGTGACTGAGGTGATAGGTCAAATGTTAAACAGTCGCTGGCCGCCAACCCGGAGCCACATAATTCCTTAACCCAGACGCATTCCGGGTCGTTACTGGATTCTGTGGACCATCAAAGTAAAGGTCAGGGTGGCACTTGGGTCACCTGTATCTGACCATATTACAGCATCGTCTGTCTGTCTGTCTGTCTGTCTGTCTGTCTGTCTGTCTGTCTGTCTGTCTGTCTGTCTGTCTGTCTGTCTGTCTGTCTGTCTGTCTGTCTGTCTGTCTGTCTGTCTGTCTGACTGACTGACTGACTGACTGACTGACTGACTGACTGACTGACTGAGTGACTGAGGTGATAGGTCAAATGTTAAACAGTCGCTGGCCGCCAACCCGGAGCCACATAATTCCTTAACCCAGACGCATTCCGGGTTGTTACTCGATTCTGTGGACCATCAAAGTAAAGGTCAGGGTGGCACTTGGGTCACCTGTATCTGACCATATTACAGCATCGTCTGTCTGTCTGTCTGTCTGTCTGTCTGTCTGTCTGTCTGTCTGTCTGTCTGTCTGTCTGTCTGTCTGTCTGTCTGTCTGTCTGTCTGACTGACTGACTGACTGACTGACTGACTGACTGACTGACTGACTGACTGACTGAGGTGATAGGTCAAATGTTAAACAGTCGCTGGCCGCCAACCCGGAGCCACATAATTCCTTAACCCAGACGCATTCCGGGTCGTTACTGGATTCTGTGGACCATCAAAGTAAAGGTCAGGGTGGCACCTGGGTCACCTGTATCTGACAATATTACAGTATCGCTTCTCGGCCTTTTGGCTAAGATCAAGTGTAGTATCTGTTCTTATCAGTTTAATATCTGATATGTCCCCTACCCGGGGACTATATATTAAATTGATTTTTGGAACAGGGAGATGGAACAGGAGCTTGCTCCATCCTCTCCACGCATCGACCTGGTATTGCAGTAGCTCCAGGAACGGTGCATCTCCCCAATGTTGTTCAAAAATAATGCGGTGCGATCACAAGCATGTGATCATGCGATGATCTGTCAACGCTTTGAAAAATGTTTACGCTTGAGTAAAAAGTGAGTGTACTTGGTAGGCTAGATGGCACTGTATAAGAAATATTAGATTCTTGCATTTTTTGAACCTTAATTGTTATGAATAATAAGTCATTTGAATGTAATCTGGCAAGAGCATTATATCGTGATCAACAATATACTGGTGTTGTATAACAGCTGCTCTCAGGCAGACAGGAAGGCTGTGTTTGTAACGTCCACATTTTGCCGACCTGCGGCCGTTGCCTTTGGGATATGCTTCCTGTCCTGTCCTGTCTGTCTGTCTGTCTGTCTGTCTGTCTGTCTGTCTGTCTGTCTGTCTGTCTGTCTGTCTGTCTGTCTGAGTGACTGAGTGACTGAGTGACTGAGTGACTGAGTGACTGAGGTGATAGGTCAAATGTTAAACAGTCGCTGGCCGCCAACCCGGAGCCACATAATTCCTTAACCCAGACGCATTCCGGGTCGTTACTGGATTCTGTGGACCATCAAAGTAAAGGTCAGGGTGGCACCTGGGTCACCTGTATCTGACAATATTACAGTATCGCTTCTCGGCCTTTTGGAATGGTTTCCATACGCTGAGGAGGGGTAGTGTTGACGGTCGATCTCGGAATGGCGTCTACTGCATCACAGCAAGTTCAGACTGTGCTGAAGAATACTCTACGTTTTTTTTGGAATGGTATGGAAGAGTTTGTGGACCGGAGAGAGTTTGGCCAAGGAATTTTCTTTGACGTGTTGGGTTTGAAGGCGGAAGACATTTTGTGCCTGCAAAGAAACACCGCGGAGAGGTACTTTGATTTGACTTTTTTCAGTTTACTTAAGATGGAAGAAGTCAAGGGAATGGCGGCTCTGATGAAAGATGGCCGAATGGCGGACTATCGAGTGCAAAGTCTCTGCCGCACCGGTGAGAGAGTGGTCACAGTTCACGTCTACAATCCCTGGGTCACTGCGGACGCTGTACAGTGTTTCCTGTCCAGGTATGTGGAAGTTTTGTCGCGTATGCCGGACGTTAAGGACTCACTTGGTTTTTGGACGGGGAAACGTCAATTCCGCGTGCGTTTGAAAACTGACTTTGATGGACATGATGGCTTTCGTCACCCCCCGGCGACGTTTATGATTGGCACTAATAGGGGATATTTGTTCTATGGAGGACAACCCCTTTACTGCCGGAAATGTGCCACGTATGGACATCTGGCAGCAAATTGCACTCAGGTGCGCTGCAGGAACTGTGATGGGCTGGGTCACACCATGGGAAGTTGCGAGCGTCCGAAGAAATGTAGTTTGTGTGGGTCTGAGAGCCATTTGTTTAAGAACTGTACGTCGGTGGTGTCCACGTATGCGGCTGTGGCCGGAGGACGAGCTGCAGGTGTGCGGCAGGTGTCATCACTGAAGCCCATCAACGACGTAATTGCCGAATTAATGAAGGACATAGGGAACGACACAGGTGTGGCTGCTTCTCCTGATGTGGCCTCACTTCCTGGAGGAGGCGGAGACACTGGGGAAAAGCAGAGGCGGGAGTCTGAAAGCTCGGAGGATGTCACTGCCAATGCGGATTGGGTCAAGGTGGGTACTAGGAGGAGCAAAGGGAAGAGGAGACGGACCGAAGTGCCATCTCCAGCGGAGGCCCCCACCTCCTCTTCTACACGGAAAGTCGACAACCAGGTGATACCCTTGCGTGGCGTGGAAGAGGTGGACGTGGCGCAGGAGCAGGATCCCGCGATCCAGGTGGATAGGGACCATGTGGAGGTGAGTGCTGATGAAGCCAGCGTTCCAATGTGCTCCGGGACACCTGAGATGGATGACATCAACCACGTTGAGGTTTCATCTCTGGGGGCTGCCGAAGGATCAGTGAGTAGTAAGTTGCCCCCGAGTGGCGTCACTGGTGATTGCTCACCTGCCCCGGCTGAAGACCCTCTGGCCGGTGAAGAAGGTGCACTTCTGTTTGGTTTTCCTTTTAGTTTGGAGGAGCAGGGTGGAGAGGGATATACCTGACTGTGTGTCATCCGTTTTTTGGTTTGATGGACAACATATATTACATGAGTTTCCCCTCGTTAGAACAATGACATTGACCATTGCAACTCTCAATGTGAGAGGTTTAAGGGATGTCACCAAAAGAGCGATGGTTTTTTCTCATTTAAGCTCCCTGAGTTTCACCCTGTGCCTCATACAGGAGGCGCATCTGAAAGATGACAATGATGCCACTTCCTTCGCCCGAGAGTGGGTTAAGGGAGAGTCGAGGTGGAGTATTGGGGGGGTCCACTCCTCGGGTGTAGGAACTCTATGTGGAACTAAAGATGTTTCGATTGTGGGGAGTTTTTCTTTGGTTCAAGGACGTGTATTGGTAACGGACATAAACTGGAAGGGTCTTAACCTTAGGTTGGTCAATATTTATGCAAACACTACTCCAAAAGAGAGAAAAGCACTTTTTTCTTTGTTAGACACGGTCTTCATGACGAATAGGCACGTTTTGGTGGGGGGGGATTTAAACTGCTCCAGTGACGGAGACACGTCAATATTTAATTTGAAAAAGTGGGCAACGTCATATGATTTAATTGATTCTTTTAAAAGTGTATACCCTAATGACCCTGGCTATACATGGTCAAATAGTAGAGGGGTCAAAAGTAGACTGGATTATATCTTTTGTCCTGCGGGTTTTTTGGTTAAGAAAGTTTTGATTTCACCGGTTTTTTACACAGACCATAACATGCTTCGGGTTACTTTTGACCCAAATTGTATCCAATATGGTAAGGGGTATTGGAAACTAAACAATCAAATACTGTCCAACCTTTGTTTTAGGACTTCCTTTAGAATTTTCTTTAATGAATTAATTGAAATGAAAATCTTTTATGGAAATCTGTGCGAGTGGTGGGGGGACACCAAAAAACGTATCAGACATTTTGTCCAGGCTTATACGAGGATGGCGAAAAAACGTGAGTATGAGGAGTACTATCATTTACAAAAACTGATTGGGGAAATGATGGTGAAGAAAAATGATGGACTGGACATCGATGAAGAGCAACTGAAATTCTGGCAAAATAAACAAAAGGTTTTTTTTCACAACAGGGCCGAGGCATACAAATTTAGGTGCCTTAGGGAGAAGTGGGAGAAGGACGAGAAGTGCTCTGCCTATTTTTTTAAGAAGACACAATTAAGGGAGAAGACGAGAAGTATTGCATCCCTTTTTGATGGGCAGATAGTGACTGAAGACCAAAGCGAGCTGGTTAATGTAGCCACTCGTCACTTCTCGCGTTTTTTTACGTCGGAATGTGTTGATTACCACGAGGGTACAAATCTATTGAATAACATTGATAGATTTGTTCCGGAAGATTTAAGAGGTGAGTTGGACACAGATATGACCCTAGTAGAGGTTCGGGAGGCCCTCTTTTCATTACAAAAGGGTAGGGTCCCTGGCAAGGATGGTCTCACCACGGACTTTTATGTGGTTTTCTGGGATGTCATGGGGCCTCAGTTACTGGATGTGTTTAATTTCATGGGTGCGTCGGGACTAATGGAGAACGCAATGAGGGAAGGAGTGATTTCCCTTATTTATAAAAAGGGCGACCCAAGGAGCATACTGAATTACAGGCCTATAACGTTATTGTGTACGGACTACAAGATTTTTGGTAAGATTGTGTCAAACCGCATGACCAAGGTCTTATCCCACATAATAGGACAGGACCAAACGTGTGCAGTACCGGGACGGCAGATTCAGTGGAATCTAAACCTGCATAGGGATGTCCTGTCTTATGCTGAAGACTGTAATGTTTCTCTGATTTTGCTGGGGTTGGACCAGGAAAAGGCCTTTGACAGAGTTGCTCATGATTTTCTTTTCAGGATTTTAGAGAAATTTGGTTTTGGAGGCAGATTTAGGGGGTGGATACGGACCATGTATACAGGGGTGGGTAGTAGGATGTGTGTGAACGGTAATCTGGGCAGCCTGTTCGGGCAGACTCGAGGGGTGCGTCAAGGGTGTCCTGCATCTGCTCCTTTGTATGTGATCTTCATTGAAGTCTTAGCATGTGCTATCAGGAACTGTGACCGGGTACGGGGAGTTCAGCTTCCTGGGGGTGAAATTTTAAAACTTTCTCAATTTGCAGATGATACGATCCTGTACTTGGATAATGATTTTGATGTCAGAGAAGTTTTGAAGGTTGTAGAACTTTTCACGAGGGCTTCCGGGTCAAAGGTGAATTGGGACAAATCACACCTCAAGTACGTGGGCAAATGGAGAGACAAGAAAGACGCTCCCCTTGGTTTGCCTGTGTGTGTGGGTCCAATGAAATTGTTGGGGTTATTATTTGGCACACATGATGATATAGTGACAAATTGGGACATTGCATTGAAAAAGGTAGAGAGAAAGATCAACTTGTGGAAAATGAGGAAAATGACCATAAGTGGGAAGGTCATGGCAGTAAAGGCAGATCTGCTGCCTACCTTATTGCACACTGCTTATGTCTATCCCATGCCTGCTATTGTTTGGTTTAAACTGCAGAAAGCCTTGTTTGGTTTCTTTTGGGGGGGTTATGAATACATAAAAAGGGCGACCATGTACCAAC
>NC_090786.1:23770000-23772500 GCF_040054535.1 Antennarius striatus | reverse complement strand
CTATATATTAAATTGATTTTTGGAACAGGGAGATGGAACAGGAGCTTGCTCCATCCTCTCCACGCATCGACCTGGTATTGCAGTAGCTCCAGGAACGGTGCATCTCCCCAATGTTGTTCAAAAATAATGCGGTGCGATCACAAGCATGTGATCATGCGATGATCTGTCAACGCTTTGAAAAATGTTTACGCTTGAGTAAAAAGTGAGTGTACTTGGTAGGCTAGATGGCACTGTATAAGAAATATTAGATTCTTGCATTTTTTGAACCTTAATTGTTATGAATATTAAGTCATTTGAATGTAATCTGGCAAGAGCATTATATCGTGATCAACAATATACTGGTGTTGTATAACAGCTGCTCTCAGGCAGACAGGAAGGCTGTGTTTGTAACGTCCACATTTTGCCGACCTGCGGCCGTTGCCTTTGGGATATGCTTCCTGTCCTGTCCTGTCTGTCTGTCTGTCTGTCTGTCTGTCTGTCTGTCTGTCTGTCTGTCTGTCTGTCTGTCTGTCTGTCTGTCTGTCTGTCTGTGTCTGTCTGTCTGTCTGTCTGTCTGTCTGTCTGTCTGTCTGTCTGTCTGTCTGTCTGTCTGTCTGTCTGACTGACTGACTGACTGACTGACTGACTGACTGACGTCATAGCTAAAATGTTAAACGGTCGCTGGACGCCATCCCGGAGCCACAGAATACCTTAACCCAGACGCATTCCGGGTGGTTACTCGATTCTGTGGACCATCAAAGTAAAGGTCAGGGTGGCACTTGGGTCACCTGTATCTGACCATATTACAGCATCGTTTGCTTGTCTGTCTGTCTGTCTGTCTGTCTGTCTGTCTGTCTGTCTGTCTGTCTGTCTGTCTGTCTGTCTGTCTGTCTGTCTGTCTGTCTGTCTGTCTGTCTGTCTGTCTGTCTGTCTGTCTGTCTGTCTGTCTGTCTGTCTGACTGACTGAGTGACTGAGGTGATAGGTCAAATGTTAAACAGTCGCTGGCCGCCAACCCGGAGCCACATAATTCCTTAACCCAGACGCATTCCGGGTCGTTACTGGATTCTGTGGACCATCAAAGTAAAGGTCAGGGTGGCACCTGGGTCACCTGTATCTGACAATATTACAGTATCGCTTCTCGGCCTTTTGGCTAAGATCAAGTGTAGTATCTGTTCTTATCAGTTTAATATCTGATATGTCCCCTACCCGGGGACTATATATTAAATTGATTTTTGGAACAGGGAGATGGAACAGGAGCTTGCTCCATCCTCTCCACGCATCGACCTGGTATTGCAGTAGCTCCAGGAACGGTGCATCTCCCCAATGTTGTTCAAAAATAATGCGGTGGGATCACAAGCATGTGATCATGCGATGATCTGTCAACGCTTTGAAAAATGTTTACACTTGAGTAAAAAGTGAGTGTACTTGGTAGGCTAGATGGCACTGTATAAGAAATATTAGATTCTTGCATTTTTTGAACCTTAATTGTTATGAATAATAAGTCATTTGAATGTAATCTGGCAAGAGCATTATATCGTGATCAACAATATACTGGTGTTGTATAACAGCTGCTCTCAGGCAGACAGGAAGGCTGTGCTGCTCTCAGGCAGACAGGAAGGCTGTGTTTGTAACGTCCACATTTTGCCGACCTGCGGCCGTTGCCTTTGGGATATGCTTCCTGTCCTGTCCTGTCCTGTCCTGTCCTGTCCTGTCCTGTCCTGTCCTGTCTGTCTGTCTGTCTGTCTGTCTGTCTGTCTGTCTGTCTGTCTGTCTGTCTGTCTGTCTGTCTGTCTGTCTGTCTGTCTGTCTGTCTGTCTGTCTGTCTGTCTGTCTGTCTGTCTGTCTGTCTGTCTGTCTGTCTGTCTGTCTGTCTGTCTGTCTGTCTGTCTGTCTGTCTGTCTGTCTGTCTGTCTGTCTGTCTGTCTGTCTGTCTGTCTGTCTGTCTGTCTGTCTGTCTGTCTGTCTGTCTGTCTGTCTGTCTGTCTGTCTGTCTGTCTGTCTGTCTGTCTGTCTGTCTGTCTGTCTGTCTGTCTGTCTGTCTGTCTGTCTGTCTGTCTGTCTGTCTGTCTGTCTGTCTGTCTGTCTGTCTGTCTGTCTGTCTGTCTGTCTGTCTGTCTGTCTGTCTGTCTGACTGACTGACTGACTGACTGACTGACTGACTGACTGACTGACTGACTGACTGACTGACTGACTGACTGACTGACTGACTGACTGACTGACTGACGTCATAGCTAAAATGTTAAACGGTCGCTGACCGCCATCCCGGAGCCACAGAATACCTTAACCCAGACGCATTCCGGGTGGTTACTCGATTCTGTGGACCATCAAAGTAAAGGTCAGGGTGGCACTTGGGTCACCTGTATCTGACCATATTACAGCATCGTCTGTCTGTCTGTCTGTCTGTCTGTCTGTCTGTCTGTCTGTCTGTCTGTCTGTCTGTCTGTCTGTCTGTCTGTCTGTCTGTCTGTCTGTCTGTCTGTCTGTCTGTCTGTCTGTCTGTCTGTCTGTCTGTCTGTCTGT
>NC_090786.1:23762500-23765000 GCF_040054535.1 Antennarius striatus | reverse complement strand
GTAGCTCCAGGAACGGTGCATCTCCCCAATGTTGTTCAAAAATAATGCGGTGGGATCACAAGCATGTGATCATGCGATGATCTGTCAACGCTTTGAAAAATGTTTACACTTGAGTAAAAAGTGAGTGTACTTGGTAGGCTAGATGGCACTGTATAAGAAATATTAGATTCTTGCATTTTTTGAACCTTAATTGTTATGAATAATAAGTCATTTGAATGTAATCTGGCAAGAGCATTATATCGTGATCAACAATATACTGGTGTTGTATAACAGCTGCTCTCAGGCAGACAGGAAGGCTGTGTTTGTAACGTCCACATTTTGCCGACCTGCGGCCGTTGCCTTTGGGATATGCTTCCTGTCCTGTCCTGTCCTGTCCTGTCCTGTCCTGTCCTGTCCTGTCTGTCTGTCTGTCTGTCTGTCTGTCTGTCTGTCTGTCTGTCTGTCTGTCTGTCTGTCTGTCTGTCTGTCTGTCTGTCTGTCTGTCTGTCTGTCTGTCTGTCTGTCTGTCTGTCTGTCTGTCTGTCTGTCTGTCTGTCTGTCTGTCTGTCTGTCTGTCTGTCTGTCTGTCTGTCTGTCTGTCTGTCTGTCTGTCTGTCTGTCTGTCTGTCTGTCTGTCTGTCTGTCTGTCTGTCTGTCTGTCTGTCTGTCTGTCTGTCTGTCTGTCTGTCTGTCTGTCTGTCTGTCTGTCTGTCTGTCTGTCTGTCTGTCTGTCTGTCTGTCTGTCTGTCTGTCTGTCTGTCTGTCTGTCTGTCTGTCTGTCTGTCTGTCTGTCTGTCTGTCTGTCTGTCTGTCTGTCTGTCTGTCTGTCTGTCTGACTGACTGACTGACTGACTGACTGACTGACTGACTGACTGACTGACTGACTGACGTCATAGCTAAAATGTTAAACGGTCGCTGGCCGCCATCCCGGAGCCACAGAATACCTTAACCCAGACGCATTCCGGGTGGTTACTCGATTCTGTGGACCATCAAAGTAAAGGTCAGGGTGGCACTTGGGTCACCTGTATCTGACCATATTACAGCATCGTCTGTCTGTCTGTCTGTCTGTCTGTCTGTCTGTCTGTCTGTCTGTCTGTCTGTCTGTCTGTCTGTCTGTCTGTCTGTCTGTCTGTCTGTCTGTCTGTCTGTCTGTCTGTCTGTCTGTCTGTCTGTCTGTCTGTCTGTCTGTCTGTCTGTCTGTCTGTCTGTCTGTCTGTCTGTCTGTCTGTCTGTCTGTCTGTCTGTCTGTCTGTCTGTCTGACTGACTGACTGACGTCATAGCTAAAATGTTAAACGGTCGCTGGACGCCATCCCGGAGCCACAGAATACCTTAACCCAGACGCATTCCGGGTGGTTACTCGATTCTGTGGACCATCAAAGTAAAGGTCAGGGTGGCACTTGGGTCACCTGTATCTGACCATATTACAGCATCGTCTGTCTGTCTGTCTGTCTGTCTGTCTGTCTGTCTGTCTGTCTGTCTGTCTGTCTGTCTGTCTGTCTGTCTGTCTGTCTGTCTGTCTGTCTGTCTGTCTGTCTGTCTGTCTGTCTGTCTGTCTGTCTGTCTGTCTGACTGACTGACTGACTGACTGAGTGACTGAGGTGATAGGTCAAATGTTAAACAGTCGCTGGCCGCCAACCCGGAGCCACATAATTCCTTAACCCAGACGCATTCCGGGTCGTTACTGGATTCTGTGGACCATCAAAGTAAAGGTCAGGGTGGCACCTGGGTCACCTGTATCTGACAATATTACAGTATCGCTTCTCGGCCTTTTGGCTAAGATCAAGTGTAGTATCTGTTCTTATCAGTTTAATATCTGATATGTCCCCTACCCGGGGACTATATATTAAATTGATTTTTGGAACAGGGAGATGGAACAGGAGCTTGCTCCATCCTCTCCACGCATCGACCTGGTATTGCAGTAGCTCCAGGAACGGTGCATCTCCCCAATGTTGTTCAAAAATAATGCGGTGCGATCACAAGCATGTGATCATGCGATGATCTGTCAACGCTTTGAAAAATGTTTACGCTTGAGTAAAAAGTGAGTGTACTTGGTAGGCTAGATGGCACTGTATAAGAAATATTAGATTCTTGCATTTTTTGAACCTTAATTGTTATGAATATTAAGTCATTTGAATGTAATCTGGCAAGAGCATTATATCGTGATCAACAATATACTGGTGTTGTATAACAGCTGCTCTCAGGCAGACAGGAAGGCTGTGTTTGTAACGTCCACATTTTGCCGACCTGCGGCCGTTGCCTTTGGGATATGCTTCCTGTCCTGTCCTGTCTGTCTGTCTGTCTGTCTGTCTGTCTGTCTGTCTGTCTGTCTGTCTGTCTGTCTGTCTGTCTGTCTGTCTGTCTGTCTGTCTGTGTCTGTCTGTCTGTCTGTCTGTCTGTCTGTCTGTCTGTCTGTCTGTCTGTCTGTCTGTCTGTCTGTCTGTCTGTCTGTCTGTCTGTCTGACTGACTGACTGACTGACTGACTGACTGACGTCATAGCTAAAATGTTAAACGGTCGCTGG
>NC_090786.1:23750000-23752500 GCF_040054535.1 Antennarius striatus | reverse complement strand
TCTGTCTGTCTGTCTGTCTGTCTGTCTGTCTGTCTGACTGACTGACTGACTGACTGAGTGACTGAGGTGATAGGTCAAATGTTAAACAGTCGCTGGCCGCCAACCCGGAGCCACATAATTCCTTAACCCAGACGCATTCCGGGTCGTTACTGGATTCTGTGGACCATCAAAGTAAAGGTCAGGGTGGCACCTGGGTCACCTGTATCTGACAATATTACAGTATCGCTTCTCGGCCTTTTGGCTAAGATCAAGTGTAGTATCTGTTCTTATCAGTTTAATATCTGATATGTCCCCTACCCGGGGACTATATATTAAATTGATTTTTGGAACAGGGAGATGGAACAGGAGCTTGCTCCATCCTCTCCACGCATCGACCTGGTATTGCAGTAGCTCCAGGAACGGTGCATCTCCCCAATGTTGTTCAAAAATAATGCGGTGCGATCACAAGCATGTGATCATGCGATGATCTGTCAACGCTTTGAAAAATGTTTACGCTTGAGTAAAAAGTGAGTGTACTTGGTAGGCTAGATGGCACTGTATAAGAAATATTAGATTCTTGCATTTTTTGAACCTTAATTGTTATGAATATTAAGTCATTTGAATGTAATCTGGCAAGAGCATTATATCGTGATCAACAATATACTGGTGTTGTATAACAGCTGCTCTCAGGCAGACAGGAAGGCTGTGTTTGTAACGTCCACATTTTGCCGACCTGCGGCCGTTGCCTTTGGGATATGCTTCCTGTCCTGTCCTGTCTGTCTATCTGTCTGTCTGTCTGTCTGTCTGTCTGTCTGTCTGTCTGTCTGTCTGTCTGTCTGTCTGTCTGTCTGTGTCTGTCTGTCTGTCTGTCTGTCTGTCTGTCTGTCTGTCTGTCTGTCTGTCTGTCTGTCTGTCTGTCTGTCTGTCTGACTGACTGACTGACTGACTGACTGACTGACGTCATAGCTAAAATGTTAAACGGTCGCTGGACGCCATCCCGGAGCCACAGAATACCTTAACCCAGACGCATTCCGGGTGGTTACTCGATTCTGTGGACCATCAAAGTAAAGGTCAGGGTGGCACTTGGGTCACCTGTATCTGACCATATTACAGCATCGTTTGCTTGTCTGTCTGTCTGTCTGTCTGTCTGTCTGTCTGTCTGTCTGTCTGTCTGTCTGTCTGTCTGTCTGTCTGTCTGTCTGTCTGTCTGTCTGTCTGTCTGTCTGTCTGTCTGTCTGTCTGTCTGTCTGTCTGTCTGTCTGTCTGTCTGTCTGTCTGACTGACTGAGTGACTGAGGTGATAGGTCAAATGTTAAACAGTCGCTGGCCGCCAACCCGGAGCCACATAATTCCTTAACCCAGACGCATTCCGGGTCGTTACTGGATTCTGTGGACCATCAAAGTAAAGGTCAGGGTGGCACCTGGGTCACCTGTATCTGACAATATTACAGTATCGCTTCTCGGCCTTTTGGCTAAGATCAAGTGTAGTATCTGTTCTTATCAGTTTAATATCTGATATGTCCCCTACCCGGGGACTATATATTAAATTGATTTTTGGAACAGGGAGATGGAACAGGAGCTTGCTCCATCCTCTCCACGCATCGACCTGGTATTGCAGTAGCTCCAGGAACGGTGCATCTCCCCAATGTTGTTCAAAAATAATGCGGTGGGATCACAAGCATGTGATCATGCGATGATCTGTCAACGCTTTGAAAAATGTTTACACTTGAGTAAAAAGTGAGTGTACTTGGTAGGCTAGATGGCACTGTATAAGAAATATTAGATTCTTGCATTTTTTGAACCTTAATTGTTATGAATAATAAGTCATTTGAATGTAATCTGGCAAGAGCATTATATCGTGATCAACAATATACTGGTGTTGTATAACAGCTGCTCTCAGGCAGACAGGAAGGCTGTGTTTGTAACGTCCACATTTTGCCGACCTGCGGCCGTTGCCTTTGGGATATGCTTCCTGTCCTGTCCTGTCCTGTCCTGTCCTGTCCTGTCCTGTCTGTCTGTCTGTCTGTCTGTCTGTCTGTCTGTCTGTCTGTCTGTCTGTCTGTCTGTCTGTCTGTCTGTCTGTCTGTCTGTCTGTCTGTCTGTCTGTCTGTCTGTCTGTCTGTCTGTCTGTCTGTCTGTCTGTCTGTCTGTCTGTCTGTCTGTCTGTCTGTCTGTCTGTCTGTCTGTCTGTCTGTCTGTCTGTCTGTCTGTCTGTCTGTCTGTCTGTCTGTCTGTCTGTCTGTCTGTCTGTCTGTCTGTCTGTCTGTCTGTCTGTCTGTCTGTCTGTCTGTCTGTCTGTCTGTCTGTCTGTCTGTCTGTCTGTCTGTCTGTCTGTCTGTCTGTCTGTCTGTCTGTCTGACTGACTGACTGACTGACTGACTGACTGACTGACTGACTGACTGACTGACTGACGTCATAGCTAAAATGTTAAACGGTCGCTGGCCGCCATCCCGGAGCCACAGAATACCTTAACCCAGACGCATTCCGGGTGGTTACTCGATTCTGTGGACCATCAAAGTAAA
>NC_090786.1:23717500-23722500 GCF_040054535.1 Antennarius striatus | reverse complement strand
GTTTTAGGGTTTTAAAAGTAATTTATTGGCATTTATTTATTTATTTATTTAGTTTTTAGTGGTGCCTCTAGCCATGTCGGCTGCACCGGCCGGCATGCGGAGGCACCACAGTGTACGTTTTAAATTTAGGGAAAAAGATGGTAAGCTAATGGGAATGTCAAGGTTAGACTTCTCCCGAAAGCTGATCCAGAAAACTCTTGGCTTCAAACCTGACGACCTTAACTGTATACTCGGACTGCCTTTTAACAAAGGCTTTGATATTAGTTTTCGCACGGCCCCACTGTTAAATGAATTCTGGACACGCTATGAAAATGCTAAGACCCAGTTCTCTGTGTTTGAAGTTGAGAAACTGACTGACAATGCTGCCAAAACTGTCATTGTCAGGATGTTCAATGAAACGGTTAATGCAGACGACATTTGTTTGTGGCTGGGAAGATTTTGCACGGTGAAAGGACAGGCTACCAAGGTCAGGGATGAAGACGGCATTTGGAATTGTGCCTGGAGGGTCCCCATTCAACAATGGCAGGACCCTCTGGGCTTCCAGGGCCTGAAATCCTTGCCCTCCATGATAGTCCTGGGAGCTAACCGGGGCTACATACATTACCAGGGCCAGCCCAAGCTGTGCCACAAGTGTGGCAAGCATGGGCACCTGGCCGAGGCGTGTGACCAGATAATTTGTGGGAAGTGCAGAGAAATTGGTCATTCTTTTGAAGAATGCACCAATGGCAGGAAGTGCAATCTCTGTGGAGCAAACACCCATCTCTTCAGAGACTGCCCTCTTTCATTTGCCAACAAACTTAAAGCTAAGAAAACACAGGAGACTGAAGCCAATCAAGTAGGAAATGGCTGCCCAGGTGCAGCAAATGCGCTAATTGAAGAGGCGGGGCTGGGAGTTCCAAACCCCCCGCCAACAACCATGGTTGGAGGAGAACAGCCCGGTGAGGCGGGAAAAGGGGAGGAGCCTGAGCTCCGCCCCGCAGAGGGACCTGAAGAAGCAGGTGGGCGGAGCCAGGACTTGGGCGCAGCTGGACTTGATTCCCCTGATGAGGACTCCACAGGGAGTCTCATTACAGTGGGGGAAGATGAGTCCAGCGACAACCCCCTCCCCGACACCCAGCCCAGCAATAAGAGGACTGCGTCCGAACTGTCCAGCTCTGAGGCTGAAGAAGCCTCAGAGAAGAGGGGGAGAGCTGAGTCCGACTCTCAGAGCCCTCCTGAGGAGCGGTACAAAGCCTCCCCTCCCGGTTCACCCAACCAGTGCTCTTTTTTAAATATAGCGCTACAATCAACTCCGTTGGAGAGACGAGCGAATATTGGCTTCCGGAGGTCAGAATCTCGGGAATCACCTCCAGACTGTGTGGAGATAGTGAAATGAGATTCTTTCACATCACGAGAAGGTACCCTGTGTGAAATGTAGTCTTTTAATTATTTATAGTCTTTTAAACTGTCGTACCTGGTTTTAAAACATACTCATGACTCTCACCTTTTCAACTATCAATGTGAGAAGTGTGAAGTCGCGAGTTAGAGCCCAGAGTGTTTTATCATTTCTTAACACTTTTAAGTCAGATGTGTTTTTACTTCAAGAATGTGGCCTACCTTTTTTAAAAAAATATACACAGTGGGAGGAGACCTGGCCACAAACGTCGATCTGGAGTGGATCCAACCATAACAAGAATGACGGAGTGGCCATTTTAATTAAAAACCCTCAGGTTCTGGTGAAGGGCAGCACCGTGGTGAAAGAGGGTAGGGCACTTTTAGCACACCTGACTTTTATGGGGCACGATTTTAACCTTTTAAATGTATATGGTTTTAACGAAAAAAATGACAGGTATGACTTTTTAGAAGACCTGCAGTCCCACATGCTAGGTAGGGCACCATTAGTTGTAGGAGGTGATTTTAACTGTGTTTTAAACAAAGAAGACAGGAAGAGGATAGGGGAAGATTTTAAATTGGACAAAACATCGGTTTTATTACAGGGCTTATGCAGGGATTTTAGACTCACTGACTGCTTTAAAGCCATGCATCCCAGAGAGGAGGGCTTCACCTGGTTCAGTGGTGACGGCACCAAAGCCTCTCGCATAGATTATATCTTTATACGGAATTGGATGCCGACCGATGCTAGATTAACCCCTGTCTTTTTCTCGGATCACCTCATGCTGTCCTGCACACTGTCACTCCCTTCAGGTGTGACGGTAGGGAGAGGTCTGTGGAAACTCAACTGCTCCCTTTTAGAAGACAGGGAGTTAGTTAGTCAGTTCCGGGAGCAGTACAAAGAGTGGCAGACCCTCCAAGACTTCTACACCACACGTGCGCACTGGTGGGAAATGGTGAAGGAAAGGACCCAGACTTTCTTTAGGCAGGCAGGTAAGAGAAAGAAAGTTAGGGAAAACAGACGCATGATGGGACTGCAAAAGAGACTACAGCGCTACTTCATTTTAACACAACAGGGAATTGATTTTAATAATGAAATCAAAAGTATTAAAGGAGAAATGTCGCTACTGGCAGAAACAAAAAGTAAAGGGGTTATTTTAAGAAGCAGGGAAAAGGAAACAGAAGAAGGTGAAAAGTGCACACGTTATTTTTTTAGAAAGATTTTAAATAAAGGGGGGACTATTTTAAAACAAAAAAATGACGACGGACGCACTTTACACACAACAGAGGAAATAAAAGATAATGTAGAATTATTTTACTCTCAATTGTATAAAGAGAAACCTGTTTTTAATGACACCCTACAAGAAGTTTTAAATTCCATTGAATGTCAGGTGACCGAAAATGTGTTTTTATCCCAAAATTTTAGCGTCGAAGAACTCAACAAGTGTTTTAAAAATTTTAACAGAGGGAAGTCCCCAGGACAGGACGGACTTCCCTTTGAGTTTTATTTGACCTTTTGGGACATTTTAGCACCTGACTTACTAACTGTTTTTATGGAATTTGAGAAGCTAGACCGACTGCCAGACAGTTTTAAGATAGGGATAGTGACTCTACTCTACAAGAGTAAAGACAAGACTGACCTGAAAAACTGGAGACCTATCACGCTTTTAAATTTCGACTGTAAACTTTTTAGCAAAATTTTAGCGAATCGACTGACTACGGTTTTAGAGGACTTGATTCACCCGGATCAAGCCTGTGCCATCCCGGGGAGGAAGATCACCGACAGCCTCGTACTGATTAGAGACACCATTTGTCTGGCGAGAGACGAAAACACTCGGCTAATAGTCCTAAATTTAGACTTTGAAAAGGCCTTTGATCGAGTCTCGCACCAGTACCTGTTCCAGGTACTGCAAAAAATGGGGCTTCCAGAGAGGTTCATAGCTTGGGTGGGATTGCTGTATAGAGGGATCAGCAGCAAAATCCTGGTTAACGGGCATCTGACAAAAGCAGTAGGAATCAACTGCGGTGTCCGTCAGGGTTGCCCGTTATCTCCTCTCCTGTACGCGATTTGCATCGAGCCGCTGGCACAGATCTTGAGAAGGGACCAACGAATCCACGGGGTCTTTGTGCCAGGGTCCGGGGGACTGACGAACAAATGCATTCTGTACATGGACGACATAAATATTTTATGCACGGACCTCTCGTCAGTCAACCGGACCCTGGACTTGACAGACTGGTTTGGACGGGCCTCTGGGTCCAAACTAAACCGAGACAAGACCCAAGCCCAATTTTACGGACCATGGACAGCGACTGAAACGACAGGACTGCCCCTGACTGTGACCCAGACCGACCAAAAAATTCTGGGGGTTAGGTTTGACAAGGAGGGGGGAGGGAGAACGAATTGGCCAGACATTTTAGGGAAAGTTAGACAGAGGCTAGGGTACTGGGGACTGAGGGAACTGACAATAGAGGGCAAGGTTTTAATCATTAAAGCAGTGATTTTACCTTTGCTTTTATTGGTCAGTTCTGTTTTTATTCCCCCAAGGAGAATTATTTTAACCCTGGAAAGAGCCATGTTCAACTTCCTGTGGGGTTCGAAGTGGGAACGCCTGAGAAGGGAAGTCCTCAAGCGATCAAAGGAGAAAGGAGGCAAAGGCGTTCCAGACCTGTCTGTCTTTTTAATGTCACTATACACAGCTACACACATTAAAATAGTGACGACCCCATCCAGAAACCCCAAAACAGCAGCCATGACACGTTTCTGGATGGGGTCCTACCTCAGACGTCTCAAAATTTTAAAGATCAGTCTTACATTTCCAGTGTCTTTTAACCTGCCACCAGCCTATGCTTTTATACAGAATTTTTTAAAGCATTTTAGCCTGGAGCAGGAGGACGTAAAAGTTTTAACTAACCATCGTTCCCTTTTATGTGTTGTACAGGAGCGGGAACCAGTGAGTCCAGTGCGCGGGCTTGCACTCGGCGAGCCCTCCACAGTTTGGCGCAACGTTAACCACCCCGCTCTTCCAAACAGACTCCGGGACCTGTCATGGATGGTGGCACACGAGATCCTCCCAGTCAGGTCCGTCATGCACTCCCGGGGAATGTCGACGCTGTCGACCTGCCCCCGACCTGGTTGCGGCGCGCCGGAGTCGGTGAGGCATCTGCTCTGGGAGTGCGGTGCTGCCGTGGACCTGTGGGAAATGGCCGGCTCCTCGCAATTCCCGTACCTACCAGCGAAGGAGGTCCTCACACCACAGCTGGTGCTCTACGGGGCCAGCCAAAGGCCAGTCCCCAAAAAGGACTGGACGAAACAGTGGCTGGCCATCAACGCCCTGAAAGACGCCTTGTGGACCTCCCGAAATTTGCTGGTAGGAAAGCACATGCAGATCCCCCCCGTGGCTGTGATCCAAATGGCTGCCGCAACACTCAGGGCAGCCGAGGCGGCCAGCGGCCGCCCAAGGACACAGCCACCAAGAAGAATCGCCTCTGTGCCCATTCGGAGGGAGGAGCTGGACCCACAACGCTAAAAAGGACACGGCAGCAGCGGCCTGGCTCTCCGGGAGAGGCAGGCGGGAAGGAGCACCAGGGCGGGGATCTCGGCCGAGCGCCTCGACAGGCACCCCGAGAGA
>NC_090786.1:23702500-23707500 GCF_040054535.1 Antennarius striatus | reverse complement strand
TAGGCTAGATGGCACTGTATAAGAAATATTAGATTCTTGCATTTTGAACCTTAATTGTTATGAATAATAAGTCATTTGAATGTAATCTGGCAAGAGCATTATATCGTGATCAACAATATACTGGTGTTGTATAACAGCTGCTCTCAGGCAGACAGGAAGGCTGTGTTTGTAACGTCCACATTTTGCCGACCTGCGGCCGTTGCCTTTGGGATATGCTTCCTGTCCTGTCTGTCTGTCTGTCTGTCTGTCTGTCTGTCTGTCTGTCTGTCTGTCTGTCTGTCTGTCTGTCTGTCTGTCTGTCTGTCTGTCTGTCTGTCTGTCTGTCTGTCTGTCTGTCTGTCTGTCTGTCTGTCTGTCTGTCTGTCTGTCTGTCTGTCTGTCTGTCTGTCTGTCTGTCTGTCTGTCTGTCTGTCTGTCTGTCTGTCTGTCTGTCTGTCTGTCTGTCTGTCTGTCTGTCTGTCTGTCTGTCTGTCTGTCTGTCTGTCTGTCTGTCTGTCTGTCTGTCTGTCTGTCTGTCTGTCTGTCTGTCTGTCTGTCTGTCTGTCTGTCTGTCTGTCTGTCTGTCTGTCTGTCTGTCTGTCTGTCTGTCTGTCTGTCTGTCTGTCTGTCTGTCTGTCTGTCTGTCTGTCTGTCTGTCTGTCTGTCTGTCTGTCTGTCTGTCTGTCTGTCTGTCTGTCTGTCTGTCTGTCTGTCTGTCTGTCTGTCTGACTGACTGACTGACTGACTGACTGACTGACTGACTGACTGAGTGACTGAGGTGATAGGTCAAATGTTAAACAGTCGCTGGCCGCCAACCCGGAGCCACATAATTCCTTAACCCAGACGCATTCCGGGTCGTTACTGGATTCTGTGACCATCAAAGTAAAGGTCAGGGTGGCACCTGGGTCACCTGTATCTGACAATATTACAGTATCGCTTCTCGGCCTTTTGGCTAAGACTGCGGTCGCTCCCGTGTAGCAGGACTCTTTCATATTAATTGAATTAGTTCCTGGCTTCTTGGGAGTATATTGTCTTTTGCACATTTGTTTGTTTGTAAACTGCTGTTTTTTTGCACACTTGTATTTGCACTTTAGGCCACTTGCCTGAAGGTAAGTTTCTCTTTTACTCTAATTTATTGTGTTTTAGGGTTTTAAAAGTAATTTATTGACATTTATTTATTTATTTAGTTTTTAGTGGTGCCTCTAGCCATGTCGGCTGCACCGGCCGGCATGCGGAGGCACCACAGTGTACGTTTTAAATTTAAGGAAAAAGATGGTAAGCTAATGGGAATGTCAAGGTTAGACTTCTCCCGAAAGCTGATCCAGAAAACTCTTGGCTTCAAACCTGACGACCTTAACTGTATACTCGGACTGCCTTTTAACAAAGGCTTTGATATTAGTTTTCGCACGGCCCCCCTGTTAAATGAATTCTGGACACGCTATGAAAATGCTAAGACCCAGTTCTCTGTGTTTGAAGTTGAGAAACTGACTGACAATGCTGCCAAAACTGTCATTGTCAGGATGTTCAATGAAACGGTTAATGCAGACGACATTTGTTTGTGGCTGGGAAGATTTTGCACGGTGAAAGGACAGGCTACCAAGGTCAGGGATGAAGACGGCATTTGGAATTGTGCCTGGAGGGTCCCCATTCAACAATGGCAGGACCCTCTGGGCTTCCAGGGCCTGAAATCCTTGCCCTCCATGATAGTCCTGGGAGCTAACCGGGGCTACATACATTACCAGGGCCAGCCCAAGCTGTGCCACAAGTGTGGCAAGCATGGGCACCTGGCCGAGGCGTGTGACCAGATAATTTGTGGGAAGTGCAGAGAAATTGGTCATTCTTTTGAAGAATGCACCAATGGCAGGAAGTGCAATCTCTGTGGAGCAAACACCCATCTCTTCAGAGACTGCCCTCTTTCATTTGCCAACAAACTTAAAGCTAAGAAAACACAGGAGACTGAAGCCAATCAAGTAGGAAATGGCTGCCCAGGTGCAGCAAATGCGCTAATTGAAGAGGCGGGGCTGGGAGTTCCAAACCCCCCGCCAACAACCATGGTTGGAGGAGAACAGCCCGGTGAGGCGGGAAAAGGGGAGGAGCCTGAGCTCCGCCCCGCAGAGGGACCTGAAGAAGCAGGTGGGCGGAGCCAGGACTTGGGCGCAGCTGGACTTGATTCCCCTGATGAGGACTCCACAGGGAGTCTCATTACAGTGGGGGAAGACGAGTCCAGCGAAAACCCCCTCCCCGACACCCAGCCCAGCAATAAGAGGACTGCGTCCGAACTGTCCAGCTCTGAGGCTGAAGAAGCCTCAGAGAAGAGGGGGAGAGCTGAGACCGACTCTCAGAGCCCTCCTGAGGAGCGGTACAAAGCCTCCCCTCCCGGTTCACCCAACCAGTGCTCTTTTTTAAATATAGCGCTACAATCAACTCCGTTGGAGAGACGAGCGAATATTGGCTTCCGGAGGTCAGAATCTCGGGAATCACCTCCAGACTGTGTGGAGATAGTGAAATGAGATTCTTTCACATCACGAGAAGGTACCCTGTGTGAAATGTAGTCTTTTAATTATTTATAGTCTTTTAAACTGTCGTACCTGGTTTTAAAACATACTCATGACTCTCACCTTTTCAACTATCAATGTGAGAAGTGTGAAGTCGCGAGTTAGAGCCCAGAGTGTTTTATCATTTCTTAACACTTTTAAGTCAGATGTGTTTTTACTTCAAGAATGTGGCCTACCTTTTTTAAAAAAATATACACAGTGGGAGGAGACCTGGCCACAAACGTCGATCTGGAGTGGATCCAACCATAACAAGAATGACGGAGTGGCCATTTTAATTAAAAACCCTCAGGTTCTGGTGAAGGGCAGCACCGTGGTGAAAGAGGGTAGGGCACTTTTAGCACACCTGACTTTTATGGGGCACGATTTTAACCTTTTAAATGTATATGGTTTTAACGAAAAAAATGACAGGTATGACTTTTTAGAAGACCTGCAGTCCCACATGCTAGGTAGGGCACCATTAGTTGTAGGAGGTGATTTTAACTGTGTTTTAAACAAAGAAGACAGGAAGAGGATAGGGGAAGATTTTAAATTGGACAAAACATCGGTTTTATTACAGGGCTTATGCAGGGATTTTAGACTCTCTGACTGCTTTAAAGCCATGCATCCCAGAGAGGAGGGCTTCACCTGGTTCAGTGGTGACGGCACCAAAGCCTCTCGCATAGATTATATCTTTATACGGAATTGGATGCCGACCGATGCTAGATTAACCCCTGTCTTTTTCTCGGATCACCTCATGCTGTCCTGCACACTGTCACTCCCTTCAGGTGTGACGGTAGGGAGAGGTCTGTGGAAACTCAACTGCTCCCTTTTAGAAGATAGGGAGTTAGTTAGTCAGTTCCGGGAGCAGTACAAAGAGTGGCAGACCCTCCAAGACTTCTACACCACACGTGCGCACTGGTGGGAAATGGTGAAGGAAAGGACCCAGACTTTCTTTAGGCAGGCAGGTAAGAGAAAGAAAGTTAGGGAAAACAGACGCATGATGGGACTGCAAAAGAGACTACAGCGCTACTTCATTTTAACACAACAGGGAATTGATTTTAATAATGAAATCAAAAGTATTAAAGGAGAAATGTCGCTACTGGCAGAAACAAAAAGTAAAGGGGTTATTTTAAGAAGCAGAGAAAAGGAAACAGAAGAAGGTGAAAAGTGCACACGTTATTTTTTTAGAAAGATTTTAAATAAAGGGGGGACTATTTTAAAACTAAAAAATGACGACGGACGCACTTTACACACAACAGAGGAAATAAAAGATAATGTAGAATTATTTTACTCTCAATTGTATAAAGAGAAACCTGTTTTTAATGACACCCTACAAGAAGTTTTAAATTCCATTGAATGTCAGGTGACCGAAAATGTGTTTTTATCCCAAAATTTTAGCGTCGAAGAACTCAACAAGTGTTTTAAAAATTTTAACAGAGGGAAGTCCCCAGGACAGGACGGACTTCCCTTTGAGTTTTATTTGACCTTTTGGGACATTTTAGCACCTGACTTACTAACTGTTTTTATGGAATTTGAGAAGCTAGACCGACTGCCAGACAGTTTTAAGATAGGGATAGTGACTCTACTCTACAAGAGTAAAGACAAGACTGACCTGAAAAACTGGAGACCTATCACGCTTTTAAATTTCGACTGTAAACTTTTTAGCAAAATTTTAGCGAATCGACTGACTACGGTTTTAGAGGACTTGATTCACCCGGATCAAGCCTGTGCCATCCCGGGGAGGAAGATCACCGACAGCCTCGTACTGATTAGAGACACCATTTGTCTGGCGAGAGACGAAAACACTCGGCTAATAGTCCTAAATTTAGACTTTGAAAAGGCCTTTGATCGAGTCTCGCACCAGTACCTGTTCCAGGTACTGCAAAAAATGGGGCTTCCAGAGAGGTTCATAGCTTGGGTGGGATTGCTGTATAGAGGGATCAGCAGCAAAATCCTGGTTAACGGGCATCTGACAAAAGCAGTAGGAATCAACTGCGGTGTCCGTCAGGGTTGCCCGTTATCTCCTCTCCTGTACGCAATTTGCATCGAGCCGCTGGCACAGATCTTGAGAAGGGACCAACGAATCCACGGGGTCTTTGTGCCAGGGTCCGGGGGACTGACGAACAAATGCGTTTTGTACATGGACGACATAAATATTTTATGCACGGACCTCTCGTCAGTCAACCGGACCCTGGACTTGACAGACTGGTTTGGACGGGCCTCTGGGTCCAAACTAAACCGAGACAAGACCCAAGCCCAATTTTACGGACCATGGACAGCGACTGAAAGGACAGGACTGCCCCTGACTGTGACCCAGACCGACCAAAAAATTCTGGGGGTTAGGTTTGACAAGGAGGGGGGAGGGAGAACGAATTGGCCAGACATTTTAGGGAAAGTTAGACAGAGGCTAGGGTACTGGGGACTGAGGGAACTGACAATAGAGGGAAAGGTTTTAATCATTAAAGCAGTGATTTTACCTTTGCTTTT
>NC_090786.1:23687500-23695000 GCF_040054535.1 Antennarius striatus | reverse complement strand
TTAAAGCTAAGAAAACACAGGAGACTGAAGCCAATCAAGTAGGAAATGGCTGCCCAGGTGCAGCAAATGCGCTAATTGAAGAGGCGGGGCTGGGAGTTCCAAACCTCCCGCCAACAACCATGGTTGGAGGAGAACAGCCCGGTGAGGCGGGAAAAGGGGAGGAGCCTGAGCTCCGCCCCGCAGAGGGACCTGAAGAAGCAGGTGGGCGGAGCCAGGACTTGGGCGCAGCTGGACTTGATTCCCCTGATGAGGACTCCACAGGGAGTCTCATTACAGTGGGGGAAGACGAGTCCAGCGACAACCCCCTCCCCGACACCCAGCCCAGCAATAAGAGGACTGCGTCCGAACTGTCCAGCTCTGAGGCTGAAGAAGCCTCAGAGAAGAGGGGGAGAGCTGAGTCCGACTCTCAGAGCCCTCCTGAGGAGCGGTACAAAGCCTCCCCTCCCGGTTCACCCAACCAGTGCTCCTTTTTAAATATAGCGCTACAATCAACTCCGTTGGAGAGACGAGCGAATATTGGCTTCCGGAGGTCAGAATCTCGGGAATCACCTCCAGACTGTGTGGAGATAGTGAAATGAGATTCTTTCACATCACGAGAAGGAAACCTGTGTCAAATGTAGTCTTTTAATTATTTATAGTCTTTTAAACTGTCGTACCTGTTTTTAAAACATACTCATGACTCTCACCTTTTCAACTATCAATGTGAGAAGTGTGAAGTCGCGAGTTAGAGCCCAGAGTGTTTTATCATTTCTTAACACTTTTAAGTCAGATGTGTTCTTACTTCAAGAATGTGGCCTACCTTTTTTACAAAAATACACACAGTGGGAGGAGACCTGGCCACAAACGTCGATCTGGAGTGGATCCAACCATAATAAGAATGATGGAGTGGCCATTTTAATTAAAAACCCTCAGGTTCTGGTGAAGGGCAGCACCGTGGTGAAAGAGGGTAGGGCACTTTTAGCACACCTGACTTTTATGGGGCACGATTTTAACCTTTTAAATGTATATGGTTTTAACGAAAAAAATGACAGGTATGACTTTTTAGAAGACCTGCAGTCCCACATGCTAGGTAGGGCACCATTAGTTGTAGGAGGTGATTTTAACTGTGTTTTAAACAAAGAAGACAGGAAGAGGATAGGGGAAGATTTTAAATTGGACAAAACATCGGTTTTATTACAGGGCTTATGCAGGGATTTTAGACTCACTGACTGCTTTAAAGCCATGCATCCCAGAGAGGAGGGCTTCACCTGGTTCAGTGGTGACGGCACCAAAGCCTCTCGCATAGATTATATCTTTATACGGAATTGGGTGCCGACCGATGCTAGATTAACCCCTGTCTTTTTCTCGGATCACCTCATGCTGTCCTGCACACTGTCACTCCCTTCAGGTGTGACGGTAGGGAGAGGTCTGTGGAAACTCAACTGCTCCCTTTTAGAAGATAGGGAGTTAGTTAGTCAGTTCCGGGAGCAGTACAAAGAGTGGCAGACCCTCCAAGACTTCTACACTACACGTGCGCACTGGTGGGAAATGGTGAAGGAAAGGACCCAGACTTTCTTTAGGCAGGCAGGTAAGAGAAAGAAAGTTAGGGAAAACAGACGCATGATGGGACTGCAAAAGAGACTACAGCGCTACTTCATTTTAACACAACAGGGAATTGATTTTAATAATGAAATCAAAAGTATTAAAGGAGAAATGTCGCTACTGGCAGAAACAAAGAGTAAAGGGTTTATTTTAAGAAGCAGGGAAAAGGAAACAGAAGAAGGTGAAAAGTGCACACGTTATTTTTTTAGAAAGATTTTAAATAAAGGAGGGACTATTTTAAAACTAAAAAATGACGACGGACGCACTTTACACACAACAGAGGAAATAAAAGACAACGTAGAATTATTTTACTCTCAATTGTATAAAGAGAAACCTGTTTTTAATGACACCCTACAAGAAGTTTTAAATTCCATTGAATGTCAGGTGACCGAAAATGTGTTTTTATCCCAAAATTTTAGCGTCGAAGAACTCCACAAGTGTTTTAAAAATTTTAACAGAGGGAAGTCCCCAGGACAGGACGGACTTCCCTTTGAGTTTTATTTGACCTTTTGGGACATTTTAGCACCTGACTTACTAACTGTTTTTATGGAATTTGAGAAGCTAGACCGACTGCCAGACAGTTTTAAGATAGGGATAGTGACTCTACTCTACAAGAGTAAAGACAAGACTGACCTGAAAAACTGGAGACCTATCACGCTTTTAAATTTCGACTGTAAACTTTTTAGCAAAATTTTAGCGACTCGACTGACTATGGTTTTAGAGGACTTGATTCACCCGGATCAAGCCTGTGCCATCCCGGGGAGGAAGATCACCGACAGCCTCGTACTGATTAGAGACACCATTTGTCTGGCGAGAGACGAAAACACTCGGCTAATAGTCCTAAATTTAGACTTTGAAAAGGCCTTTGATCGAGTCTCGCACCAGTACCTGTTCCAGGTACTGCAAAAAATGGGGCTTCCAGAGAGGTTCATAGCTTGGGTGGAATTGCTGTATAGAGGGATCAGCAGCAAAATCTTGGTTAACGGGCATCTGACAAAAGCAGTAGGAATCAACTGCGGTGTCCGTCAGGGTTGCCCGTTATCTCCTCTCCTGTACGCGATTTGCATCGAGCCGCTGGCACAGATCTTGAGAAGGGACCAACGAATCCACGGGGTCTTTGTGCCAGGGTCCGGGGGACTGACGAACAAATGCGTCTTGTACATGGACGACATAAACATTTTATGCACGGACCTCTCGTCAGTCAACCGGACCCTGGACTTGACAGACTGGTTTGGACGGGCCTCTGGGTCCAAACTAAACCGAGACAAGACCCAAGCCCAATTTTACGGACCATGGACAGCGACCGAAACGACAGGACTGCCCCTGACTGTGACCCAGACCGACCAAAAAATTCTGGGGGTTAGGTTTGACAAGGAGGGGGGAGGGAGAACGAATTGGCCAGACATTTTAGGGAAAGTTAGACAGAGGCTAGGGTACTGGGGACTGAGGGAACTGACAATAGAGGGAAAGGTTTTAATCATTAAAGCAGTGATTTTACCTTTGCTTTTATTGGTCAGTTCTGTTTTTATTCCCCCAAGGAGAATTATTTTAGCCCTGGAACGAGCCATTTTTAACTTTCTGTGGGGATCGAAGTGGGAGCGCCTGAGGAGAGAGGTCTTGAAGCTACCTAAGGACAAAGGAGGAAAAGGAGTCCCAGACCTCTCTGCCTTTTTAATGTCACTATACACAGCCACACACATTAAAATAGTAATGACCCCATCCAGAAACCCCAAAACGGCAGCCATGACACGTTTCTGGATGGGGTCCTACCTCAGACGTCTCAAAATTTTAAAGATTAGTCTTCAATTTCCAGTGTCTTTTAACCTGCCACCGGCCTATGTTTTTATCCAGACCTTTTTAAAGCATTTTAGCCTGGAGCAGGAAGATGTGCAGGTTTTAACTAACCATCGTTCCCTTTTATGTGTTGTACAGGAGCGGGAACCAGTGAGTCCAGTGCGCGGGCTTGCACTCGGCGTGCCCTCCACGGTTTGGCGCAACGTGAACCACCCCGCTCTTCCAAACAGACTCCGGGACCTGTCATGGATGGTGGCACACGAGATCCTCCCAGTCAGGTCCGTCATGCACTCCCGGGGAATGTCGACGCTGTCGACCTGCCCCCGACCTGGTTGCGGCGCGCCGGAGTCGGTGAGGCACCTGCTCTGGGAGTGCAGCGCTGCCGTGGACCTGTGGGAAATGGCCGGCTCCTCGCAATTCCCGTACCTACCAGCGAAGGAGGTCCTCACACCACAGCTGGTGCTCTACGGGGCCAGCCAAAGGCCCGTCCCAAAAAGGGACTGGACAAAACAGTGGCTGGCCATCAACGCCTTGAAGGACGCCTTGTGGACCTCCCGAAATTTGCTGGTAGGAAAGCACATGCAGATCCCCCCCGTGGCTGTGATCCAAATGGCTGCCGCAACACTCAGGGCAGCCGAGGCGGCCAGCGGCCGCCCAAGGACACAGCCACCAAGAAGAATCGCCTCTGTGCCCATTCGGAGGGAGGATCCGGACCCACAACGCTAAAAAGGACACGGCAGCAGCGGCCTGGCTCTCCGGGAGAGGCAGGCGGGAAGGAGCACCAGGGCGGGGATCTCGGCCGAGCGCCTCGACAGGCACCCCGAGAGACCTACTGTTTGGAAGAGCGGGATGAGTTACCCTTGGTAGGGACTCACTGCGCTCCTGTACAAACGGGACTTTGGTTGGACTTTTTTAATGTCTTTTTTATAACTTTTATGGACATTTGACACACCTTTTAATTTTTGGCACATTTTATTTTTTAAAAATGAACTGAAATCCTTTTTACCCATGACTGGTTTTATCTGTATGATTTTATGATCGATAATATTTATTGTACAGAGAAATATTTATATGAAAAAGAAGTTGTGGATGGAAAAATGAAATGTGACTGAAATGAAACAAATGAATCACGTGTCAATAAACGTTTTCAAAAAAAAAAAAAATCTGTTCTTATCAGTTTAATATCTGATATGTCCCCTACCCGGGGACTATATATTAAATTGATTTTTGGAACAGGGAGATGGAACAGGAGCTTGCTCCATCCTCTCCACGCATCGACCTGGTATTGCAGTAGCTCCAGGAACGGTGCATCTCCCCAATGTTGTTCAAAAATAATGCGGTGCGATCAGAAGCATGTGATCATGCGATGATCTGTCAACGCTTTGAAAAATGTTTACGCTTGAGTAAAAAGTGAGTGTACTTGGTAGGCTAGATGGCACTGTATAAGAAATATTAGATTCTTGCATTTTGAACCTTAATTGTTATGAATAATAAGTCATTTGAATGTAATCTGGCAAGAGCATTAGATCGTGATCAACAATATACTGGTGTTGTATAACAGCTGCTCTCAGGCAGACAGGAAGGCTGTGTTTGTAACGTCCACATTTTGCCGGCCTGCGGCCGTTGCCTTTGGGATATGCTTCCTGTCCTGTCCTGTCTGTCTGTCTGTCTGTCTGTCTGTCTGTCTGTCTGTCTGTCTGTCTGTCTGTCTGTCTGTCTGTCTGTCTGTCTGTCTGTCTGTCTGTCTGTCTGTCTGTCTGTCTGTCTGTCTGTCTGTCTGTCTGTCTGTCTGTCTGTCTGTCTGTCTGTCTGTCTGTCTGTCTGTCTGTCTGTCTGTCTGTCTGTCTGTCTGTCTGTCTGTCTGTCTGTCTGTCTGTCTGTCTGTCTGTCTGTCTGTCTGTCTGTCTGTCTGTCTGTCTGTCTGTCTGTCTGTCTGTCTGTCTGTCTGTCTGTCTGTCTGTCTGTCTGTCTGTCTGTCTGTCTGTCTGTCTGTCTGTCTGTCTGTCTGTCTGTCTGTCTGTCTGTCTGTCTGTCTGTCTGTCTGTCTGTCTGTCTGTCTGTCTGTCTGTCTGTCTGTCTGTCTGTCTGTCTGTCTGTCTGTCTGTCTGTCTGTCTGTCTGTCTGTCTGTCTGTCTGTCTGTCTGTCTGTCTGTCTGTCTGTCTGTCTGTCTGTCTGTCTGTCTGTCTGTCTGTCTGTCTGTCTGTCTGTCTGTCTGTCTGTCTGTCTGTCTGTCTGTCTGTCTGTCTGTCTGTCTGTCTGTCTGTCTGTCTGACTGACTGACTGACTGACTGACGTCATAGCTAAAATGTTAAACGGTCGCTGGCCGCCATCCCGGAGCCACAGAATACCTTAACCCAGACGCATTCCGGGTGGTTACTCGATTCTGTGGACCATCAAAGTAAAGGTCAGGGTGGCACTTGGGTCACCTGTATCTGACAATATTACAGTATCGCTTCTCGGCCTTTTGGCTAAGATCAAGTGTAGTATCTGTTCTTATCAGTTTAATATCTGATATGTCCCCTACCCGGGGACTATATATTAAATTGATTTTTGGAACAGGGAGATGGAACAGGAGCTTGCTCCATCCTCTCCACGCATCGACCTGGTATTGCAGTAGCTCCAGGAACGGTGCATCTCCCCAATGTTGTTCAAAAATAATGCGGTGCGATCACAAGCATGTGATCATGCGATGATCTGTCAACGCTTTGAAAAATGTTTACGCTTGAGTAAAAAGTGAGTGTACTTGGTAGGCTAGATGGCACTGTATAAGAAATATTAGATTCTTGCATTTTGAACCTTAATTGTTATGAATAATAAGTCATTTGAATGTAATCTGGCAAGAGCATTATATCGTGATCAACAATATACTGGTGTTGTATAACAGCTGCTCTCAGGCAGACAGGAAGGCTGTGTTTGTAACGTCCACATTTTGCCGACCTGCGGCCGTTGCCTTTGGGATATGCTTCCTGTCCTGTCCTGTCTGTCTGTCTGTCTGTCTGTCTGTCTGTCTGTCTGTCTGTCTGTCTGTCTGTCTGTCTGTCTGTCTGTCTGTCTGTCTGTCTGTCTGTCTGTCTGTCTGTCTGTCTGTCTGTCTGTCTGTCTGTCTGTCTGTCTGTCTGTCTGTCTGTCTGTCTGTCTGTCTGTCTGTCTGTCTGTCTGTCTGTCTGTCTGTCTGTCTGTCTGTCTGTCTGTCTGTCTGTCTGACTGACTGACTGACTGACTGACGTCATAGCTAAAATGTTAAACGGTCGCTGGCCGCCATCCCGGAGCCACAGAATACCTTAACCCAGACGCATTCCGGGTGGTTACTCGATTCTGTGGACCATCAAAGTAAAGGTCAGGGTGGCACTTGGGTCACCTGTATCTGACAATATTACAGTATCGCTTCTCGGCCTTTTGGCTAAGATCAAGTGTAGTATCTGTTCTTATCAGGGTTGCCCGTTATCTCCTCTCCTGTACGCGATTTGCATCGAGCCGCTGGCACAGATCTTGAGAAGGGACCAACGAATCCACGGGGTCTTTGTGCCAGGGTCCGGGGGACTGACGAACAAATGCGTTTTGTACATGGACGACATAAATATTTTATGCACGGACCTCTCGTCAGTCAACCGGACCCTGGACTTGACAGACTGGTTTGGACGGGCCTCTGGGTCCAAACTAAACCGAGACAAGACCCAAGCCCAATTTTACGGACCATGGACAGCGACTGAAACGACAGGACTGCCCCTGACTGTGACCCAGACCGACCAAAAAATTCTGGGGGTTAGGTTTGACAAGGAGGGGGGAGGGAGAACGAATTGGCCAGACATTTTAGGGAAAGTTAGACAGAGGCTAGGGTACTGGGGACTGAGGGAACTGACAATAGAGGGCAAGGTTTTAATCATTAAAGCAGTGATTTTACCTTTGCTTTTATTGGTCAGTTCTGTTTTTATTCCCCCAAGGAGAATTATTTTAACCCTGGAACGAGCCATGTTCAACTTCCTGTGGGGTTCGAAGTGGGAACGCCTGAGAAGGGAAGTCCTCAAGCGATCAAAGGAGAAAGGAGGCAAAGGCGTTCCAGACCTGTCTGTCTTTTTAATGTCACTATACACAGCTACACACATTAAAATAGTGACGACCCCATC
>NC_090786.1:23675000-23680000 GCF_040054535.1 Antennarius striatus | reverse complement strand
CGGGAAGGAGCACCAGGGCGGGGATCTCGGCCGAGCGCCTCGACAGGCACCCCGAGAGACCTACTGTTTGGAAGAGCGGGATGAGTTACCCTTGGTAGGGACTCACTGCGCTCCTGTACAAACGGGACTTTGGTTGGACTTTTTTAATGTCTTTTTTATAACTTTTATAGACATTTGACACACCTTTTAATTTTTGGCACATTTTATTTTTAAAATGAACTGAAATCCTTTTTACCCATGACTGCTTTTATCTGTATGATTTTATGATCGATAATATTTATTGTACAGAGAAATATTTATATGAAAAAGAAGTTGTGGATGGAAAAATGAAATGTGACTGAAATGAAACAAATGAATCACGTGTCAATAAACGTTTTCAAAACAAAAATCTGTTCTTATCAGTTTAATATCTGATATGTCCCCTACCCGGGGACTATATATTAAATTGATTTTTGGAACAGGGAGATGGAACAGGAGCTTGCTCCATCCTCTCCACGCATCGACCTGGTATTGCAGTAGCTCCAGGAACGGTGCATCTCCCCAATGTTGTTCAAAAATAATGCGGTGCGATCAGAAGCATGTGATCATGCGATGATCTGTCAACGCTTTGAAAAATGTTTACGCTTGAGTAAAAAGTGAGTGTACTTGGTAGGCTAGATGGCACTGTATAAGAAATATTAGATTCTTGCATTTTGAACCTTAATTGTTATGAATAATAAGTCATTTGAATGTAATCTGGCAAGAGCATTATATCGTGATCAACAATATACTGGTGTTGTATAACAGCTGCTCTCAGGCAGACAGGAAGGCTGTGTTTGTAACGTCCACATTTTGCCGACCTGCGGCCGTTGCCTTTGGGATATGCTTCCTGTCCTGTCCTGTCTGTCTGTCTGTCTGTCTGTCTGTCTGTCTGTCTGTCTGTCTGTCTGTCTGTCTGTCTGTCTGTCTGTCTGTCTGTCTGTCTGTCTGTCTGTCTGTCTGTCTGTCTGTCTGTCTGTCTGTCTGTCTGTCTGTCTGTCTGTCTGTCTGTCTGTCTGTCTGTCTGTCTGTCTGTCTGTCTGTCTGTCTGTCTGTCTGACTGACTGACTGACTGACTGACTGACTGACGTCATAGCTAAAATGTTAAACGGTCGCTGGCCGCCATCCCGGAGCCACAGAATACCTTAACCCAGACGCATTCCGGGTGGTTACTCGATTCTGTGGACCATCAAAGTAAAGGTCAGGGTGGCACTTGGGTCACCTGTATCTGACAATATTACAGTATCGCTTCTCGGCCTTTTGGAATGGTTTCCATACGCTGAGGAGGGGTAGTGTTGACGGTCGATCTCGGGATGGCGTCTACTGCATCACAGCAAGTTCAGACTGTGCTGAAGAATACTCTACGTTTTTTTTGGAATGGTATGGCAGAGTTTGTGGACCGGAGAGAGTTTGGCCAAGGAATTTTGTTTGACGTGTTGGGTTTGAAGGCGGAAGACATTTTGTGCCTGCAAAGAAACACCGCGGAGAGGTACTTTGATTTGACTTTTTTCAGTTTACTTAAGATGGAAGAAGTCAAGGGAATGGCGGCTCTGATGAAAGATGGCCGAATGGCGGACTATCGAGTGCAAAGTCTCTGCCGCACCGGTGAGAGAGTGGTCACAGTTCACGTCTACAATCCCTGGGTCACTGCGGACGCTGTACAGTGTTTCCTGTCCAGGTATGTGGAAGTTTTGTCGCGTATGCCGGACGTTAAGGACTCACTTGGTTTTTGGACGGGGAAACGTCAATTCCGCGTGCGTTTGAAAACTGATTTTGATGGACATGATGGCTTTCGTCACCCCCCGGCGACGTTTATGATTGGCACTAATAGGGGATATTTGTTCTATGGAGGACAACCCCTTTACTGCCGGAAATGTGCCACGTATGGACATCTGGCAGCAAATTGCACTCAGGTGCGCTGCAGGAACTGTGATGGGCTGGGTCACACCATGGGAAGTTGCGAGCGTCCAAAGAAATGTAGTTTGTGTGGGTCTGAGAGCCATTTGTTTAAGAACTGTACGTCGGTGGTGTCCACGTATGCGACTGTGGCCGGAGGACGAGCTGCAGGTGTGCGGCAGGTGTCATCACTGAAGCCCATCAACGACGTAATTGCCGAATTAATGAAGGACATAGGGAACGACACAGGTGTGGCTGCTTCTCCTGATGTGGCCTCACTTCCTGGAGGAGGCGGAGACACTGGGGAAAAGCAGAGGCGGGAGTCTGAAAGCTCGGAGGATGTCACTGCCAATGCGGATTGGGTCAAGGTGGGTACTAGGAGGAGCAAAGGGAAGAGGAGACGGACCGAAGTGCCATCTCCAGCGGAGGCCCCCACCTCCTCTTCTACACGGAAAGTCGACAACCAGGTGATACCCTTGCGTGGCGTGGAGGAGGTGGAGGTGGCGCAGGAGCAGGATACCGCGATCCAGGTGGATAGGGACCATGTGGAGGTGAGTGCTGATGAAGCCGGCGTTCCAATGTGCTCCGGGACACCTGAGATGGATGACATCAACCACGTTGAGGTTTCATCTCTGGGGGCTGCCGAAGGATCAGTGAGTAGTAAGTTGCCCCCGAGTGGCGTCACCGGTGATTGCTCACCTGCCCCGGCTGAAGACCCTCTGGCCGGTGAAGAAGGTGCACTTCTGTTTGGTTTTCCTTTTAGTTTGGAGGAGCAGGGTGGAGAGGGATATACCTGACTGTGTGTCATCCGTTTTTTGGTTTGATGGACAACATATATTACGTGAGTTTCCCCTCGTTAGAACAATGACATTGACCATTGCAACTCTCAATGTGAGAGGTTTAAGGGATGTCACCAAAAGAGCGATGGTTTTTTCTCATTTAAGCTCCCTGAGTTTCACCCTGTGCCTCATACAGGAGGCGCATCTGAAAGATGACAATGATGCCACTTCCTTCGCCCGAGAGTGGGTTAAGGGAGAGTCGAGGTGGAGTATTGGGGGGGTCCACTCCTCGGGTGTAGGAACTCTATGTGGAACTAAAGATGTTTCGATTGTGGGGAGTTTTTCTTTGGTCCAAGGACGTGTATTGGTAACGGACATAAACTGGAAGGGTCTTAATCTTAGGTTGGTCAATATTTATGCAAACACTACTCCAAAAGAGAGAAAAGCACTTTTTTCTTTGTTAGACACGGTCTTCATGACGAATAGGCACGTTTTGGTGGGGGGGGATTTAAACTGCTCCAGTGACGGAGACACGTCAATATTTAATTTGAAAAAGTGGGCAACGTCATATGATTTAATTGATTCTTTTAAAAGTGTATACCCTAATGACCCTGGCTATACATGGTCAAATAGTAGAGGGGTCAAAAGTAGACTGGATTATATCTTTTGTCCTGCGGGTTTTTTGGTTAAGAAAGTCCTGATTTCACCGGTTTTTTACACAGACCATAACATGCTTCGGGTTACCTTTGACCCAAATTGTATCCAATATGGTAAGGGGTATTGGAAACTAAACAATCAAATACTGTCCAACCTTTGTTTTAGGACTTCCTTTAGAATTTTCTTTAATGAATTAATTGAAATGAAAATCTTTTATGGAAATCTGTGCGAGTGGTGGGGGGACACCAAAAAACGTATCAGACATTTTGTCCAGGCTTATACGAGGATGGCGAAAAAACGTGAGTATGAGGAGTACTATCATTTACAAAAACTGATTGGGGAAATGATGGTGAAGAAAAATGATGGACTGGACATCGATGAAGAGCAACTGAAATTCTGGCAAAATAAACAAAAGGTTTTTTTTCACAACAGGGCCGAGGCATACAAATTTAGGTGCCTTAGGGAGACGTGGGAGAAGGACGAGAAGTGCTCTGCCTATTTTTTTAAGAAGACACAATTAAGGGAGAAGAAGAGAAGTATTGCATCCCTTTTTGATGGGCAGATAGTGACTGAAGACCAAAGCGAGCTGGTTAATGTAGCCACTCGTCACTTCTCGCGTTTTTTTATGTCGGAATGTGTTGATTACCACGAGGGTACAAATCTATTGAATAACATTGATAGATTTGTTCCGGAAGATTTAAGAGGTGAGTTGGACACAGATATGACCCTAGTAGAGGTTCGGGAGGCCCTCTTTTCATTACAAAAGGGTAGGGTCCCTGGCAAGGATGGTCTCACCACGGACTTTTATGTGGTTTTCTGGGATGTCATGGGGCCTCAGTTACTGGATGTGTTTAATTTCATGGGTGCGTCGGGACTAATGGAGAACACAATGAGGGAAGGAGTGATTTCCCTTATTTATAAAAAGGGCGACCCAAGGAGCATACTGAATTACAGGCCTATAACGTTATTGTGTACGGACTACAAGATTTTTGGTAAGATTGTGTCAAACCGCATGACCAAGGTCTTATCCCACATAATAGGACAGGACCAAACGTGTGCAGTACCGGGACGGCAGATTCAGTGGAATCTAAACCTGCATAGGGATGTCCTGTCTTATGCTGAAGACTGTAATGTTTCTCTGATTTTGCTGGGGTTGGACCAGGAAAAGGCCTTTGACAGAGTTGCTCATGATTTTCTTTTCAGGATTTTAGAGAAATTTGGTTTTGGAGGCAGATTTAGGGGGTGGATACGGACCATGTATACAGGGGTGGGTAGTAGGATGTGTGTGAACGGTAATCTGGGCAGCCTGTTCGGGCAGACTCGAGGGGTGCGTCAAGGGTGTCCTGCATCTGCTCCTTTGTATGTGATCTTCATTGAAGTCTTAGCATGTGCTATCAGGAACTGTGACCAGGTACGGGGAGTTCAGCTTCCTGGGGGTGAAATTTTAAAACTTTCTCAATTTGCAGATGATACGATCCTGTACTTGGATAATGATTTTGATGTCAGAGAAGTTTTGAAGGTTGTAGAACTTTTCACAAGGGCTTCGGGGTCAAAGGTGAATTGGGACAAATCACACCTCAAGTACGTGGGCAAATGGAGAGACAAGAAGGACGCTCCCCTTGGTTTGCCTGTGTGTGTGGGTCCAATGAA
>NC_090786.1:23655000-23670000 GCF_040054535.1 Antennarius striatus | reverse complement strand
GACGCATTCCCTGGTCGTTACTGGATTCTGTGGACCATCAAAGTAAAGGTCAGGGTGGCACCTGGGTCACCTGTATCTGACAATATTACAGTATCGCTTCTCGGCCTTTTGGCTAAGACTGCGGTCGCTCCCGTGTAGCAGGACTCTTTCATATTAATTGAATTAGTTCCTGGCTTCTTGGGAGTATATTGTCTTTTGCACATTTGTTTGTTTGTAAACTGCTGTTTTCTTTTGCACACTTGTATTTGCACTTTAGGCCACTTGCCTGAAGGTAAGTTTCTCTTTTACTCTAATTTATTGTGTTTTAGGGTTTTAAAAGTAATTTATTGGCATTTATTTATTTATTTAGTTTTTAGTGGTGCCTCTAGCCATGTCGGCTGCACCGGCCGGCATGCGGAGGCACCACAGTGTACGTTTTAAATTTAGGGAAAAAGATGGTAAGCTAATGGGAATGTCAAGGTTAGACTTCTCCCGAAAGCTGATCCAGAAAACTCTTGGCTTCAAACCTGACGACCTTAACTGTATACTCGGACTGCCTTTTAACAAAGGCTTTGATATTAGTTTTCGCACGGCCCCCCTGTTAAATGAATTCTGGACACGCTATGAAAATGCTAAGACCCAGTTCTCTGTGTTTGAAGTTGAGAAACTGACTGACAATGCTGCCAAAACTGTCATTGTCAGGATGTTCAATGAAACGGTTAATGCAGACGACATTTGTTTGTGGCTGGGAAGATTTTGCACGGTGAAAGGACAGGCTACCAAGGTCAGGGATGAAGACGGCATTTGGAATTGTGCCTGGAGGGTCCCCATTCAACAATGGCAGGACCCTCTGGGCTTCCAGGGCCTGAAATCCTTGCCCTCCATGATAGTCCTGGGAGCTAACCGGGGCTACATACATTACCAGGGCCAGCCCAAGCTGTGCCACAAGTGTGGCAAGCATGGGCACCTGGCCGAGGCGTGTGACCAGATAATTTGTGGGAAGTGCAGAGAAATTGGTCATTCTTTTGAAGAATGCACCAATGGCAGGAAGTGCAATCTCTGTGGAGCAAACACCCATCTCTTCAGAGACTGCCCTCTTTCATTTGCTAACAAACTTAAAGCTAAGAAAACACAGGAGACTGAAGCCAATCAAGTAGGAAATGGCTGCCCAGGTGCAGCAAATGCGCTAATTGAAGAGGCGGGGCTGGGAGTTCCAAACCCCCCGCCAACAACCATGGTTGGAGGAGAACAGCCCGGTGAGGCGGGAAAAGGGGAGGAGCCTGAGCTCCGCCCCGCAGAGGGACCTGAAGAAGCAGGTGGGCGGAGCCAGGACTTGGGCGCAGCTGGACTTGATTCCCCTGATGAGGACTCCACAGGGAGTCTCATTACAGTGGGGGAAGACGAGTCCAGCGACAACCCCCTCCCCGACACCCAGCCCAGCAATAAGAGGACTGCGTCCGAACTGTCCAGCTCTGAGGCTGAAGAAGCCTCAGAGAAGAGGGGGAGAGCTGAGTCCGACTCTCAGAGCCCTCCTGAGGAGCGGTACAAAGCCTCCCCCCCCGGTTCACCCAACCAGTGCTCTTTTTTAAATATAGCGCTACAATCAACTCCGTTGGAGAGACGAGCGAATATTGGCTTCCGGAGGTCAGAATCTCGGGAATCACCTCCAGACTGTGTGGAGATAGTGAAATGAGATTCTTTCACATCACGAGAAGGAAACCTGTGTTAAATGTAGTCTTTTAATTATTTATAGTCTTTTAAACTGTCGTACCTGGTTTTAAAACATACTCATGACTCTCACCTTTTCAACTATCAATGTGAGAAGTGTGAAGTCGCGAGTTAGAGCCCAGAGTGTTTTATCATTTCTTAACACTTTTAAGTCAGATGTGTTTTTACTTCAAGAATGTGGCCTACCTTTTTTAAAAAAATATACACAGTGGGAGGAGACCTGGCCACAAACGTCGATCTGGAGTGGATCCAACCATAACAAGAATGACGGAGTGGCCATTTTAATTAAAAACCCTCAGGTTCTGGTGAAGGGCAGCACCGTGGTGAAAGAGGGTAGGGCACTTTTAGCACACCTGACTTTTATGGGGCACGATTTTAACCTTTTAAATGTATATGGTTTTAATGAAAAAAATGACAGGTATGACTTTTTAGAAGACCTGCAGTCCCACATGCTAGGCAGGGCACCATTAGTTGTAGGAGGTGATTTTAACTGTGTTTTAAATAAAGAAGACAGGAAAAGGATAGGGGAAGATTTTAAATTAGATAAAACATCGGTTTTATTACAGGGCTTATGCAGGGATTTTAGACTCACTGACTGCTTTAAAGCCATGCATCCCAGAGAGGAGGGCTTCACCTGGTTCAGTGGTGACGGCACCAAAGCCTCTCGCATAGATTATATCTTTATACGGAATTGGGTGCCGACCGATGCTAGATTAACCCCTGTCTTTTTCTCGGATCACCTCATACTGTCCTGCACACTGTCACTCCCTTCAGGTGTGACGGTAGGGAGAGGTCTGTGGAAACTCAACTGCTCCCTTTTAGAAGATAGGGAGTTAGTTAGTCAGTTCCGGGAGCAGTACAAAGAGTGGCAGACCCTCCAAGACTTCTACACTACACGTGCGCACTGGTGGGAAATGGTGAAGGAAAGGACCCAGACTTTCTTTAGGCAGGCAGGTAAGAGAAAGAAAGTTAGGGAAAACAGACGCATGATGGGACTGCAAAAGAGACTACAGCGCTACTTCATTTTAACACAACAGGGAATTGATTTTAATAATGAAATCAAAAGTATTAAAGGAGAAATGTCGCTACTGGCAGAAACAAAAAGTAAAGGGGTTATTTTAAGAAGCAGAGAAAAGGAAACAGAAGAAGGTGAAAAGTGCACACGTTATTTTTTTAGAAAGATTTTAAACAAAGGGGGGACTATTTTAAAACTAAAAAATGACGACGGACGCACTTCACAAAGAACAGAGGAAATAAAAGATGATATAGAATGTTTTTACTCTGAACTGTATAAAGAGAAACCTGTTTTTAATGACACCCTAAACGAAGTTTTAAATTCCATCGAATGTCAGGTGAATGAAAATGTGTTTTTATCCCAAAATTTTAGTGTCAAGGAACTCAACAAGTGTTTTAAAAGTTTTAACAGAGGGAAGTCCCCAGGACAGGACGGACTTCCCTTTGAGTTTTATTTGACCTTTTGGGACATTTTAGCACCTGACTTACTAACCGTTTTTATGGAATTTGAGAAGCTAGACCGACTGCCAGACAGTTTTAAGATAGGGATAGTGACTCTACTCTACAAGAGTAAAGACAAGACTGACCTAAAAAACTGGAGACCTATCACGCTTTTAAATTTCGACTGTAAACTTTTTAGCAAAATTTTAGCGAATCGACTGACTATGGTTTTAGGGGACTTGATTCACCCGGATCAAGCCTGTGCCATCCCGGGGAGGAAGATCACCGACAGCCTCGTACTGATTAGAGACACCATTTGTCTGGCGAGAGACGAAAACACTCGGCTAATAGTCCTAAATCTAGACTTTGAAAAGGCCTTTGATCGAGTCTCGCATCAGTACCTGTTCCAGGTACTGCAAAAAATGGGGCTTCCAGAGAGGTTCATAGCTTGGGTGGGATTGCTGTATAGAGGGATCAGCAGCAAAATCCTGGTTAACGGGCATCTGACAAAAGCAGTAGGAATCAACTGCGGTGTCCGTCAGGGTTGCCCGTTATCTCCTCTCCTGTACGCGATTTGCATCGAGCCGCTGGCACAGATCTTGAGAAGGGACCAACGAATCCACGGGGTCTTTGTGCCAGGGTCCGGGGGACTGACGAACAAATGCGTCTTGTACATGGACGACATAAACATTTTATGCACGGACCTCTCGTCAGTCAACCGGACCCTGGACTTGACAGACTGGTTTGGACGGGCCTCTGGGTCCAAACTAAACCGAGACAAGACCCAAGCCCAATTTTACGGACCATGGACAGCGACCGAAACGACAGGACTGCCCCTGACTGTGACCCAGACCGACCAAAAAATTCTGGGGGTTAGGTTTGACAAGGAGGGGGGAGGGAGAACGAATTGGCCAGACATTTTAGGGAAAGTTAGACAGAGGCTAGGGTACTGGGGACTGAGGGAACTGACAATAGAGGGAAAGGTTTTAATCATTAAAGCAGTGATTTTACCTTTGCTTTTATTGGTCAGTTCTGTTTTTATTCCCCCAAGGAGAATTATTTTAGCCCTGGAACGAGCCATTTTTAACTTTCTGTGGGGATCGAAGTGGGAGCGCCTGAGGAGAGAGGTCTTGAAGCTACCTAAGGACAAAGGAGGAAAAGGAGTCCCAGACCTCTCTGCCTTTTTAATGTCACTATACACAGCCACACACATTAAAATAGTAATGACCCCATCCAGAAACCCCAAAACGGCAGCCATGACACGTTTCTGGATGGGGTCCTACCTCAGACGTCTCAAAATTTTAAAGATTAGTCTTCAATTTCCAGTGTCTTTTAACCTGCCACCGGCCTATGTTTTTATCCAGACCTTTTTAAAGCATTTTAGCCTGGAGCAGGAAGATGTGCAGGTTTTAACTAACCATCGTTCCCTTTTATGTGTTGTACAGGAGCGGGAACCAGTGAGTCCAGTGCGCGGGCTTGCACTCGGCGAGCCCTCCACGGTTTGGCGCAACGTGAACCACCCCGCTCTTCCAAACAGACTCCGGGACCTGTCATGGATGGTGGCACACGAGATCCTCCCAGTCAGGTCCGTCATGCACTCCCGGGGAATGTCGACGCTGTCGACCTGCCCCCGACCTGGTTGCGGCGCGCCGGAGTCGGTGAGGCACCTGCTCTGGGAGTGCAGCGCTGCCGTGGACCTGTGGGAAATGGCCGGCTCCTCGCAATTCCCGTACCTACCAGCGAAGGAGGTCCTCACACCACAGCTGGTGCTCTACGGGGCCAGCCAAAGGCCCGTCCCAAAAAGGGACTGGACAAAACAGTGGCTGGCCATCAACGCCTTGAAGGACGCCTTGTGGACCTCCCGAAATTTGCTGGTAGGAAAGCACATGCAGATCCCCCCCGTGGCTGTGATCCAAATGGCTGCCGCAACACTCAGGGCAGCCGAGGCGGCCAGCGGCCGCCCAAGGACACAGCCACCAAGAAGAATCGCCTCTGTGCCCATTCGGAGGGAGGAGCCGGACCCACAACGCTAAAAAGGACACGGCAGCAGCGGCCTGGCTCTCCGGGAGAGGCAGGCGGGAAGGAGCACCAGGGCGGGGATCTCGGCCGAGCGCCTCGACAGGCACCCCGAGAGACCTACTGTTTGGAAGAGCGGGATGAGTTACCCTTGGTAGGGACTCACTGCGCTCCTGTACAAACGGGACTTTGGTTGGACTTTTTTAATGTATTTTTTATAACTTTTATGGACACTTGACACACCTTTTAATTTTTGGCACATTTTATTTTTTAAAATGAACTGAAATCCTTTTTACCCATGACTGTTTTTATCTGTATGATTTTATGATCGATAATATTTATTGTACAGAGAAATATTTATATGAAAAAGAAGTTGTGGATGGAAAAATGAAATGTGACTGAAATGAAACAAATGAATCACGTGTCAATAAACGTTTTCAAAAAATCTGTTCTTATCAGTTTAATATCTGATATGTCCCCTACCCGGGGACTATATATTAAATTGATTTTTGGAACAGGGAGATGGAACAGGAGCTTGCTCCATCCTCTCCACGCATCGACCTGGTATTGCAGTAGCTCCAGGAACGGTGCATCTCCCCAATGTTGTTCAAAAATAATGCGGTGCGATCACAAGCATGTGATCATGCGATGATCTGTCAACGCTTTGAAAAATGTTTACGCTTGAGTAAAAAGTGAGTGTACTTGGTAGGCTAGATGGCACTGTATAAGAAATATTAGATTCTTGCATTTTTTGAACCTTAATTGTTATGAATAATAAGTCATTTGAATGTAATCTGGCAAGAGCATTATATCGTGATCAACAATATACTGGTGTTGTATAACAGCTGCTCTCAGGCAGACAGGAAGGCTGTGTTTGTAACGTCCACATTTTGCCGACCTGCGGCCGTTGCCTTTGGGATATGCTTCCTGTCCTGTCCTGTCCTGTCCTGTCCTGTCCTGTCCTGTCCTGTCTGTCTGTCTGTCTGTCTGTCTGTCTGTCTGTCTGTCTGTCTGTCTGTCTGTCTGTCTGTCTGTCTGTCTGTCTGTCTGTCTGTCTGTCTGTCTGTCTGTCTGTCTGTCTGTCTGTCTGTCTGTCTGTCTGTCTGTCTGTCTGTCTGTCTGTCTGTCTGTCTGTCTGTCTGTCTGTCTGTCTGTCTGTCTGTCTGTCTGTCTGTCTGTCTGTCTGTCTGTCTGTCTGTCTGTCTGTCTGTCTGTCTGTCTGTCTGTCTGTCTGTCTGTCTGTCTGTCTGTCTGTCTGTCTGTCTGTCTGTCTGTCTGTCTGTCTGTCTGTCTGTCTGTCTGTCTGTCTGTCTGTCTGTCTGTCTGTCTGTCTGTCTGTCTGTCTGTCTGTCTGTCTGTCTGTCTGTCTGTCTGTCTGTCTGTCTGTCTGTCTGTCTGTCTGACTGACTGACTGACTGACTGACTGACTGACTGAGGTGATAGGTCAAATGTTAAACAGTCGCTGGCCGCCAACAATTCCTTAACCCAGACGCATTCCGGGTCGTTACTGGATTCTGTGGACCATCAAAGTAAAGGTCAGGGTGGCACCTGGGTCACCTGTATCTGACAATATTACAGTATCGCTTCTCGGCCTTTTGGCTAAGATCAAGTGTAGTATCTGTTCTTATCAGTTTAATATCTGATATGTCCCCTACCCGGGGACTATATATTAAATTGATTTTTGGAACAGGGAGATGGAACAGGAGCTTGCTCCATCCTCTCCACGCATCGACCTGGTATTGCAGTAGCTCCAGGAACGGTGCATCTCCCCAATGTTGTTCAAAAATAATGCGGTGCGATCACAAGCATGTGATCATGCGATGATCTGTCAACGCTTTGAAAAATGTTTACGCTTGAGTAAAAAGTGAGTGTACTTGGTAGGCTAGATGGCACTGTATAAGAAATATTAGATTCTTGCATTTTTTGAACCTTAATTGTTATGAATAATAAGTCATTTGAATGTAATCTGGCAAGAGCATTATATCGTGATCAACAATATACTGGTGTTGTATAACAGCTGCTCTCAGGCAGACAGGAAGGCTGTGTTTGTAACGTCCACATTTTGCCGACCTGCGGCCGTTGCCTTTGGGATATGCTTCCTGTCCTGTCCTGTCCTGTCCTGTCCTGTCCTGTCCTGTCTGTCTGTCTGTCTGTCTGTCTGTCTGTCTGTCTGTCTGTCTGTCTGTCTGTCTGTCTGTCTGTCTGTCTGTCTGTCTGTCTGTCTGTCTGTCTGTCTGTCTGTCTGTCTGTCTGTCTGTCTGTCTGTCTGTCTGTCTGTCTGTCTGTCTGTCTGTCTGTCTGTCTGTCTGTCTGTCTGTCTGTCTGTCTGTCTGTCTGTCTGTCTGTCTGTCTGTCTGTCTGTCTGTCTGTCTGTCTGTCTGTCTGTCTGTCTGTCTGTCTGTCTGTCTGTCTGTCTGACTGACTGACTGACTGACTGACTGACTGACTGACTGAGGTGATAGGTCAAATGTTAAACAGTCGCTGGCCGCCAACCCGGAGCCACATAATTCCTTAACCCAGACGCATTCCCTGGTCGTTACTGGATTCTGTGGACCATCAAAGTAAAGGTCAGGGTGGCACCTGGGTCACCTGTATCTGACAATATTACAGTATCGCTTCTCTGCCTTTTGGCTAAGATCAAGTGTAGTATCTGTTCTTATCAGTTTAATATCTGATATGTCCCCTACCCGGGGACTATATATTAAATTGATTTTTGGAACAGGGAGATGGAACAGGAGCTTGCTCCATCCTCTCCACGCATCGACCTGGTATTGCAGTAGCTCCAGGAACGGTGCATCTCCCCAATGTTGTTCAAAAATAATGCGGTGCGATCACAAGCATGTGATCATGCGATGATCTGTCAACGCTTTGAAAAATGTTTACGCTTGAGTAAAAAGTGAGTGTACTTGGTAGGCTAGATGGCACTGTATAAGAAATATTAGATTCTTGCATTTTTTGAACCTTAATTGTTATGAATAATAAGTCATTTGAATGTAATCTGGCAAGAGCATTATATCGTGATCAACAATATACTGGTGTTGAATAACAGCTGCTCTCAGGCAGACAGGAAGGCTGTGTTTGTAACGTCCACATTTTGCCGACCTGCGGCCGTTGCCTTTGGGATATGCTTCCTGTCCTGTCCTGTCCTGTCCTGTCTGTCTGTCTGTCTGTCTGTCTGTCTGTCTGTCTGTCTGTCTGTCTGTCTGTCTGTCTGTCTGTCTGTCTGTCTGTCTGTCTGTCTGTCTGTCTGTCTGTCTGTCTGTCTGTCTGTCTGTCTGTCTGTCTGTCTGTCTGTCTGTCTGTCTGTCTGTCTGTCTGTCTGTCTGTCTGTCTGTCTGTCTGTCTGTCTGTCTGTCTGTCTGTCTGTCTGTCTGTCTGTCTGTCTGTCTGTCTGTCTGTCTGTCTGTCTGTCTGTCTGTCTGTCTGTCTGTCTGTCTGTCTGTCTGTCTGTCTGTCTGTCTGTCTGTCTGTCTGTCTGTCTGTCTGTCTGTCTGTCTGTCTGTCTGTCTGTCTGTCTGTCTGTCTGTCTGTCTGTCTGTCTGTCTGTCTGTCTGTCTGTCTGTCTGTCTGTCTGTCTGTCTGTCTGTCTGTCTGTCTGTCTGTCTGTCTGTCTGTCTGTCTGTCTGTCTGTCTGTCTGTCTGTCTGTCTGTCTGTCTGTCTGTCTGTCTGTCTGTCTGTCTGTCTGTCTGACTGACTGACTGACTGACTGACTGACTGACTGACTGACTGACTGAGGTGATAGGTCAAATGTTAAACAGTCGCTGGCCGCCAACCCGGAGCCACATAATTCCTTAACCCAGACGCATTCCCTGGTCGTTACTGGATTCTGTGGACCATCAAAGTAAAGGTCAGGGTGGCACCTGGGTCACCTGTATCTGACAATATTACAGTATCGCTTCTCTGCCTTTTGGCTAAGATCAAGTGTAGTATCTGTTCTTATCAGTTTAATATCTGATATGTCCCCTACCCGGGGACTATATATTAAATTGATTTTTGGAACAGGGAGATGGAACAGGAGCTTGCTCCATCCTCTCCACGCATCGACCTGGTATTGCAGTAGCTCCAGGAACGGTGCATCTCCCCAATGTTGTTCAAAAATAATGCGGTGCGATCACAAGCATGTGATCATGCGATGATCTGTCAACGCTTTGAAAAATGTTTACGCTTGAGTAAAAAGTGAGTGTAGCACTGTATAAGAAATATTAGATTCTTGCATTTTTTGAACCTTAATTGTTATGAATAATAAGTCATTTGAATGTAATCTGGCAAGAGCATTATATCGTGATCAACAATATACTGGTGTTGTATAACAGCTGCTCTCAGGCAGACAGGAAGGCTGTGTTTGTAACGTCCACATTTTGCCGACCTGCGGCCGTTGCCTTTGGGATATGCTTCCTGTCCTGTCCTGTCCTGTCCTGTCCTGTCCTGTCCTGTCTGTCTGTCTGTCTGTCTGTCTGTCTGTCTGTCTGTCTGTCTGTCTGTCTGTCTGTCTGTCTGTCTGTCTGTCTGTCTGTCTGTCTGTCTGTCTGTCTGTCTGTCTGTCTGTCTGTCTGTCTGTCTGTCTGTCTGTCTGTCTGTCTGTCTGTCTGTCTGTCTGTCTGTCTGTCTGTCTGTCTGTCTGTCTGTCTGTCTGTCTGTCTGTCTGTCTGTCTGTCTGTCTGTCTGACTGACTGACTGACTGACTGACTGACTGACTGAGGTGATAGGTCAAATGTTAAACAGTCGCTGGCCGCCAACCCGGAGCCACATAATTCCTTAACCCAGACGCATTCCGGGTCGTTACTGGATTCTGTGGACCATCAAAGTAAAGGTCAGGGTGGCACCTGGGTCACCTGTATCTGACAATATTACAGTATCGCTTCTCGGCCTTTTGGCTAAGATCAAGTGTAGTATCTGTTCTTATCAGTTTAATATCTGATATGTCCCCTACCCGGGGACTATATATTAAATTGATTTTTGGAACAGGGAGATGGAACAGGAGCTTGCTCCATCCTCTCCACGCATCGACCTGGTATTGCAGTAGCTCCAGGAACGGTGCATCTCCCCAATGTTGTTCAAAAATAATGCGGTGCGATCACAAGCATGTGATCATGCGATGATCTGTCAACGCTTTGAAAAATGTTTACGCTTGAGTAAAAAGTGAGTGTACTTGGTAGGCTAGATGGCACTGTATAAGAAATATTAGATTCTTGCATTTTTTGAACCTTAATTGTTATGAATAATAAGTCATTTGAATGTAATCTGGCAAGAGCATTATATCGTGATCAACAATATACTGGTGTTGTATAACAGCTGCTCTCAGGCAGACAGGAAGGCTGTGTTTGTAACGTCCACATTTTGCCGACCTGCGGCCGTTGCCTTTGGGATATGCTTCCTGTCCTGTCCTGTCCTGTCCTGTCCTGTCCTGTCCTGTCCTGTCTGTCTGTCTGTCTGTCTGTCTGTCTGTCTGTCTGTCTGTCTGTCTGTCTGTCTGTCTGTCTGTCTGTCTGTCTGTCTGTCTGTCTGTCTGTCTGTCTGTCTGTCTGTCTGTCTGTCTGTCTGTCTGTCTGTCTGTCTGTCTGTCTGTCTGTCTGTCTGTCTGTCTGTCTGTCTGTCTGTCTGTCTGTCTGTCTGTCTGTCTGTCTGTCTGTCTGTCTGTCTGTCTGTCTGTCTGTCTGTCTGTCTGTCTGTCTGTCTGTCTGACTGACTGACTGACTGACTGACTGACTGACTGACTGAGGTGATAGGTCAAATGTTAAACAGTCGCTGGCCGCCAACCCGGAGCCACATAATTCCTTAACCCAGACGCATTCCCTGGTCGTTACTGGATTCTGTGGACCATCAAAGTAAAGGTCAGGGTGGCACCTGGGTCACCTGTATCTGACAATATTACAGTATCGCTTCTCTGCCTTTTGGCTAAGATCAAGTGTAGTATCTGTTCTTATCAGTTTAATATCTGATATGTCCCCTACCCGGGGACTATATATTAAATTGATTTTTGGAACAGGGAGATGGAACAGGAGCTTGCTCCATCCTCTCCACGCATCGACCTGGTATTGCAGTAGCTCCAGGAACGGTGCATCTCCCCAATGTTGTTCAAAAATAATGCGGTGCGATCACAAGCATGTGATCATGCGATGATCTGTCAACGCTTTGAAAAATGTTTACGCTTGAGTAAAAAGTGAGTGTACTTGGTAGGCTAGATGGCACTGTATAAGAAATATTAGATTCTTGCATTTTTTGAACCTTAATTGTTATGAATAATAAGTCATTTGAATGTAATCTGGCAAGAGCATTATATCGTGATCAACAATATACTGGTGTTGTATAACAGCTGCTCTCAGGCAGACAGGAAGGCTGTGTTTGTAACGTCCACATTTTGCCGACCTGCGGCCGTTGCCTTTGGGATATGCTTCCTGTCCTGTCCTGTCCTGTCCTGTCTGTCTGTCTGTCTGTCTGTCTGTCTGTCTGTCTGTCTGTCTGTCTGTCTGTCTGTCTGTCTGTCTGTCTGTCTGTCTGTCTGTCTGTCTGTCTGTCTGTCTGTCTGTCTGTCTGTCTGTCTGTCTGTCTGTCTGTCTGTCTGTCTGTCTGTCTGTCTGTCTGTCTGTCTGTCTGTCTGTCTGTCTGTCTGTCTGTCTGTCTGTCTGTCTGTCTGTCTGTCTGTCTGTCTGTCTGTCTGTCTGTCTGTCTGTCTGTCTGTCTGTCTGTCTGTCTGTCTGTCTGTCTGTCTGTCTGTCTGTCTGTCTGTCTGTCTGTCTGTCTGTCTGTCTGTCTGTCTGTCTGTCTGTCTGTCTGTCTGTCTGTCTGTCTGTCTGTCTGTCTGTCTGTCTGTCTGTCTGTCTGTCTGTCTGTCTGTCTGTCTGTCTGTCTGTCTGTCTGTCTGTCTGTCTGTCTGTCTGTCTGTCTGTCTGTCTGTCTGTCTGTCTGTCTGTCTGTCTGTCTGTCTGTCTGTCTGTCTGTCTGTCTGTCTGTCTGTCTGTCTGTCTGTCTGTCTGTCTGTCTGTCTGTCTGTCTGTCTGTCTGTCTGTCTGTCTGTCTGTCTGTCTGTCTGTCTGTCTGTCTGTCTGACTGACTGACTGACTGACTGAGGTGATAGGTCAAATGTTAAACAGTCGCTGGCCGCCAACCCGGAGCCACATAATTCCTTAACCCAGACGCATTCCCTGGTCGTTACTGGATTCTGTGGACCATCAAAGTAAAGGTCAGGGTGGCACCTGGGTCACCTGTATCTGACAATATTACAGTATCGCTTCTCTGCCTTTTGGCTAAGATCAAGTGTAGTATCTGTTCTTATCAGTTTAATATCTGATATGTCCCCTACCCGGGGACTATATATTAAATTGATTTTTGGAACAGGGAGATGGAACAGGAGCTTGCTCCATCCTCTCCACGCATCGACCTGGTATTGCAGTAGCTCCAGGAACGGTGCATCTCCCCAATGTTGTTCAAAAATAATGCGGTGCGATCACAAGCATGTGATCATGCGATGATCTGTCAACGCTTTGAAAAATGTTTACGCTTGAGTTTTGAAAAATGTTTACGCTTGAGTAAAAAGTGAGTGTACTTGGTAGGCTAGATGGCACTGTATAAGAAATATTAGATTCTTGCATTTTTTGAACCTTAATTGTTATGAATAATAAGTCATTTGAATGTAATCTGGCAAGAGCATTATATCGTGATCAACAATATACTGGTGTTGTATAACAGCTGCTCTCAGGCAGACAGGAAGGCTGTGTTTGTAACGTCCACATTTTGCCGACCTGCGGCCGTTGCCTTTGGGATATGCTTCCTGTCCTGTCCTGTCCTGTCCTGTCTGTCTGTCTGTCTGTCTGTCTGTCTGTCTGTCTGTCTGTCTGTCTGTCTGTCTGTCTGTCTGTCTGTCTGTCTGTCTGTCTGTCTGTCTGTCTGTCTGTCTGTCTGTCTGTCTGTCTGTCTGTCTGTCTGTCTGTCTGTCTGTCTGTCTGTCTGTCTGTCTGTCTGTCTGTCTGTCTGTCTGTCTGTCTGTCTGTCTGTCTGTCTGTCTGTCTGTCTGTCTGTCTGTCTGTCTGTCTGTCTGTCTGTCTGTCTGTCTGTCTGTCTGTCTGTCTGTCTGTCTGTCTGTCTGTCTGTCTGTCTGTCTGTCTGTCTGTCTGTCTGTCTGTCTGTCTGTCTGTCTGTCTGTCTGTCTGTCTGTCTGTCTGTCTGTCTGTCTGTCTGTCTGTCTGTCTGTCTGTCTGTCTGTCTGTCTGTCTGTCTGTCTGTCTGTCTGTCTGTCTGTCTGTCTGTCTGTCTGTCTGTCTGTCTGTCTGTCTGTCTGTCTGTCTGTCTGTCTGTCTGTCTGTCTGTCTGTCTGTCTGTCTGTCTGTCTGTCTGTCTGTCTGTCTGTCTGTCTGTCTGTCTGTCTGTCTGTCTGTCTGTCTGTCTGTCTGTCTGTCTGTCTGTCTGACTGACTGACTGACTGACTGAGGTGATAGGTCAAATGTTAAACAGTCGCTGGCCGCCAACCCGGAGCCACATAATTCCTTAACCCAGACGCATTCCCTGGTCGTTACTGGATTCTGTGGACCATCAAAGTAAAGGTCAGGGTGGCACCTGGGTCACCTGTATCTGACAATATTACAGTATCGCTTCTCTGCCTTTTGGCTAAGATCAAGTGTAGTATCTGTTCTTATCAGTTTAATATCTGATATGTCCCCTACCCGGGGACTATATATTAAATTGATTTTTGGAACAGGGAGATGGAACAGGAGCTTGCTCCATCCTCTCCACGCATCGACCTGGTATTGCAGTAGCTCCAGGAACGGTGCATCTCCCCAATGTTGTTCAAAAATAATGCGGTGCGATCACAAGCATGTGATCATGCGATGATCTGTCAACGCTTTGAAAAATGTTTACGCTTGAGTAAAAAGTGAGTGTACTTGGTAGGCTAGATGGCACTGTATAAGAAATATTAGATTCTTGCATTTTTTGAACCTTAATTGTTATGAATAATAAGTCATTTGAATGTAATCTGGCAAGAGCATTATATCGTGATCAACAATATACTGGTGTTGTATAACAGCTGCTCTCAGGCAGACAGGAAGGCTGTGTTTGTAACGTCCACATTTTGCCGACCTGCGGCCGTTGCCTTTGGGATATGCTTCCTGTCCTGTCCTGTCCTGTCCTGTCCTGTCCTGTCCTGTCCTGCCTGTCTGTCTGTCTGTCTGTCTGTCTGTCTGTCTGTCTGTCTGTCTGTCTGTCTGTCTGTCTGTCTGTCTGTCTGTCTGTCTGTCTGTCTGTCTGTCTGTCTGTCTGTCTGTCTGTCTGTCTGTCTGTCTGTCTGTCTGTCTGTCTGTCTGTCTGTCTGTCTGTCTGTCTGTCTGTCTGTCTGTCTGTCTGTCTGTCTGTCTGTCTGTCTGACTGACTGACTGACTGACTGACTGACTGACTGAGGTGATAGGTCAAATGTTAAACAGTCGCTGGCCGCCAACCCGGAGCCACATAATTCCTTAACCCAGACGCATTCCGGGTCGTTACTGGATTCTGTGGACCATCAAAGTAAAGGTCAGGGTGGCACCTGGGTCACCTGTATCTGACAATATTACAGTATCGCTTCTCGGCCTTTTGGCTAAGATCAAGTGTAGTATCTGTTCTTATCAGTTTAATATCTGATATGTCCCCTACCCGGGGACTATATATTAAATTGATTTTTGGAACAGGGAGATGGAACAGGAGCTTGCTCCATCCTCTCCACGCATCGACCTGGTATTGCAGTAGCTCCAGGAACGGTGCATCTCCCCAATGTTGTTCAAAAATAATGCGGTGCGATCACAAGCATGTGATCATGCGATGATCTGTCAACGCTTTGAAAAATGTTTACGCTT
>NC_090786.1:23620000-23625000 GCF_040054535.1 Antennarius striatus | reverse complement strand
ACGCATCGACCTGGTATTGCAGTAGCTCCAGGAACGGTGCATCTCCCCAATGTTGTTCAAAAATAATGCGGTGCGATCACAAGCATGTGATCATGCGATGATCTGTCAACGCTTTGAAAAATGTTTACGCTTGAGTAAAAAGTGAGTGTACTTGGTAGGCTAGATGGCACTGTATAAGAAATATTAGATTCTTGCATTTTTTGAACCTTAATTGTTATGAATAATAAGTCATTTGAATGTAATCTGGCAAGAGCATTATATCGTGATCAACAATATACTGGTGTTGTATAACAGCTGCTCTCAGGCAGACAGGAAGGCTGTGTTTGTAACGTCCACATTTTGCCGACCTGCGGCCGTTGCCTTTGGGATATGCTTCCTGTCCTGTCCTGTCCTGTCCTGTCCTGTCCTGTCCTGTCCTGTCTGTCTGTCTGTCTGTCTGTCTGTCTGTCTGTCTGTCTGTCTGTCTGTCTGTCTGTCTGTCTGTCTGTCTGTCTGTCTGTCTGTCTGTCTGTCTGTCTGTCTGTCTGTCTGTCTGTCTGTCTGTCTGTCTGTCTGTCTGTCTGTCTGTCTGTCTGTCTGTCTGTCTGTCTGTCTGTCTGTCTGTCTGTCTGTCTGTCTGTCTGTCTGTCTGTCTGTCTGTCTGTCTGTCTGTCTGTCTGACTGACTGACTGACTGACTGACTGACTGACTGACTGACTGACTGAGGTGATAGGTCAAATGTTAAACAGTCGCTGGCCGCCAACCCGGAGCCACATAATTCCTTAACCCAGACGCATTCCGGGTCGTTACTGGATTCTGTGGACCATCAAAGTAAAGGTCAGGGTGGCACCTGGGTCACCTGTATCTGACAATATTACAGTATCGCTTCTCGGCCTTTTGGCTAAGACTGCGGTCGCTCCCGTTTAGCAGGACTCTTTCATATCTATTGAATTAGTTCCTGGCTTCTTGGGAGTATATTGTCTTGCACATTTATTTGTTATTTAATTGCTGTTTTTGCACACTTTGTATTTGCACTTTAGGCCCACTTGCCTGAAGGTAAGTTGTTCTTTTACCCTAATTTATTGTGTTTTAAGCTTTTAAAAGTAATTTATTTGTATTTATTTGGTTTTTAGTGGTGCCTCTAGCCATGTCGGCTGCACCTGCCGGCATGCGGAGGCACCACAGTGTCCGTTTTAAATTCAAAGAAAAAGATGGTAAGCTCATGGGAATGTCAAGGTTGGACTTCTCCCGAAAGCTGATCCAGAAAACTCTCGGCTTTAAACCTGACGACCTTAATTGTATTCTCGGACTGCCTTTTAACAAAGGATACGATGTTAGTTTTCGCACGGCCCCACTGTTAAATGAATTTTGGACACGCTATGAAAATGCTAAGACCCAGTTCTCTGTGTTTGAAGTTGAGAAACTGACGGACAATGCTGCCAAAACTGTCATTGTCCGGATGTTCAATGAAACCGTCAACGCAGAGGACATTTGTTTGTGGCTGGGTAGATATTGCACGGTGAGAGGACAGGCTACCAAGGTCAGAGATGAAGACGGTATTTGGAACTGTGCCTGGAGGGTCCCCATTCAGCAATGGCAGGACCCTCTGGGCTTCCAGGGCCTGAAATCTCTGCCCTCCATGATAGTCCTGGGAACTAACCGGGGCTACATTCACTACCAGGGCCAGCCCAAGCTGTGCCACAAATGTGGCAAGCATGGGCACCTGGCCGAGGCGTGTGACCAGATAATTTGTGGGAAGTGCAGAGAAATTGGTCATTCCTTTGAAGAATGCACCAATGGCAGGAAGTGCAATCTCTGTGGAGCAAATACACATCTCTTCAGAGATTGCCCTCTTTCATTTGCCAACAAACTTAAGGCTAAGAAAACACAGGAGACTGAAGCCAATCAAGTAGAAAATGGCTGCCCAGGTGCAGCAAATGTGCTAAGTGAAGAGGCGGGGCTGGGAGTTCCAAACCTCCCGCCAACAACCACGGTTGGAGGAGAACAGCCCGGTGAGGCCGGAAAAGGGGAGGAGCCTGAGCTCCGCCCCGTAGAGGGACCTGAAGAAGCAGGTGGGCGGAGCCAGGACTTGGGTGCAGCTGGACTTGATTCCCCTGATGAGGACTCCACAGGGAGTCTCATTACAGTGGGGGGAGACGAGTCCAGCGACAACCCCCTCCCCGACACCCAGCCCAGCAATAAGAGGACTGCGTCCGAACTGTCCAGCTCTGAGGCTGAAGAAGCCTCAGAGAAGAGGGGGAGAGCTGAGTTCGACTCTCAGAGCCCTCCTGAGGAGCGGTACAAAGCCTCCCCCCCCGGTTCACCCAACCAGTGCTCCTTTTTAAATATAGCGCTACAATCAACTCCGTTGGAGAGACGAGCGAATATTGGCTTCCGGAGGTCAGAATCTCGGGAATCACCTCCAGACTGTGTGGAGATAGTGAAATGAGATTCTCTCACATCACGAGAAGGAAACCTGTGTTAAATGTAGTCTTTTAATTATTTATAGTCTTTTAAACTGTCGTACCTGTTTTTAAAACATACTCATGACTCTCACCTTTTCAACTATCAATGTGAGAAGTGTGAAGTCGCGAGTTAGAGCCCAGAGTGTTTTATCATTTCTTAACACTTTTAAGTCAGATGTGTTTTTACTTCAAGAATGTGGCCTACCTTTTTTACAAAAATACACACAGTGGGAGGAGACCTGGCCACAAACGTCGATCTGGAGTGGATCCAACCATAATAAGAATGATGGAGTGGCCATTTTAATTAAAAACCCTCAGGTTCTGGTGAAGGGCAGCACCGTGGTGAAAGAGGGTAGGGCACTTTTAGCACACCTGACTTTTATGGGGCACGATTTTAACCTTTTAAATGTATATGGTTTTAACGAAAAAAATGACAGGTATGACTTTTTAGAAGACCTGCAGTCCCACATGCTAGGTAGGGCACCATTAGTTGTAGGAGGTGATTTTAACTGTGTTTTAAACAAAGAAGACAGGAAGAGGATAGGGGAAGATTTTAAATTGGACAAAACATCGGTTTTATTACAGGGCTTATGCAGGGATTTTAGACTCACTGACTGCTTTAAAGCCATGCATCCCAGAGAGGAGGGCTTCACCTGGTTCAGTGGTGACGGCACCAAAGCCTCTCGCATAGATTATATCTTTATACGGAATTGGGTGCCGACCGATGCTAGATTAACCCCTGTCTTTTTCTCGGATCACCTCATGCTGTCCTGCACACTGTCACTCCCTTCAGGTGTGACGGTAGGGAGAGGTCTGTGGAAACTCAACTGCTCCCTTTTAGAAGATAGGGAGTTAGTTAGTCAGTTCCGGGAGCAGTACAAAGAGTGGCAGACCCTCCAAGACTTCTACACCACACGTGCGCACTGGTGGGAAATGGTGAAGGAAAGGACCCAGACTTTCTTTAGGCAGGCAGGTAAGAGAAAGAAAGTTAGGGAAAACAGACGCATGATGGGACTGCAAAAGAGACTACAGCGCTACTTCATTTTAACACAACAGGGAATTGATTTTAATAATGAAATCAAAAGTATTAAAGGAGAAATGTCGCTACTGGCAGAAACAAAAAGTAAAGGGGTTATTTTAAGAAGCAGGGAAAAGGAAACAGAAGAAGGTGAAAAGTGCACACGTTATTTTTTTAGAAAGATTTTAAATAAAGGAGGGACTATTTTAAAACTAAAAAATGACGACGGACGCACTTTACACACAACAGAGGAAATAAAAGACAACGTAGAATTATTTTACTCTCAATTGTATAAAGAGAAACCTGTTTTTAATGACACCCTACAAGAAGTTTTAAATTCCATTGAATGTCAGGTGACCGAAAATGTGTTTTTATCCCAAAATTTTAGCGTCGAAGAACTCCACAAGTGTTTTAAAAATTTTAACAGAGGGAAGTCCCCAGGACAGGACGGACTTCCCTTTGAGTTTTATTTGACCTTTTGGGACATTTTAGCACCTGACTTACTAACTGTTTTTATGGAATTTGAGAAGCTAGACCGACTGCCAGACAGTTTTAAGATAGGGATAGTGACTCTACTCTACAAGAGTAAAGACAAGACTAACCTGAAAAACTGGAGACCTATCACGCTTTTAAATTTCGACTGTAAACTTTTTAGCAAAATTTTAGCGACTCGACTGACTATGGTTTTAGAGGACTTGATTCACCCGGATCAAGCCTGTGCCATCCCGGGGAGGAAGATCACCGACAGCCTCGTACTGATTAGAGACACCATTTGTCTGGCGAGAGACGAAAACACTCGGCTAATAGTCCTAAATTTAGACTTTGAAAAGGCCTTTGATCGAGTCTCGCACCAGTACCTGTTCCAGGTACTGCAAAAAATGGGGCTTCCAGAGAGGTTCATAGCTTGGGTGGAATTGCTGTATAGAGGGATCAGCAGCAAAATCCTGGTTAACGGGCATCTGACAAAAGCAGTAGGAATCAACTGCGGTGTCCGTCAGGGTTGCCCGTTATCTCCTCTCCTGTACGCGATTTGCATCGAGCCGCTGGCACAGATCTTGAGAAGGGACCAACGAATCCACGGGGTCTTTGTGCCAGGGTCCGGGGGACTGACGAACAAATGCGTCTTGTACATGGACGACATAAACATTTTATGCACGGACCTCTCGTCAGTCAACCGGACCCTGGACTTGACAGACTGGTTTGGACGGGCCTCTGGGTCCAAACTAAACCGAGACAAGACCCAAGCCCAATTTTACGGACCATGGACAGCGACCGAAACGACAGGACTGCCCCTGACTGTGACCCAGACCGACCAAAAAATTCTGGGGGTTAGGTTTGACAAGGAGGGGGGAGGGAGAACGAATTGGCCAGACATTTTAGGGAAAGTTAGACAGAGGCTAGGGTACTGGGGACTGAGGGAACTGACAATAGAGGGAAAGGTTTTAATCATTAAAGCAGTGATTTTACCTTTGCTTTTATTGGTCAGTTCTGTTTTTATTCCCCCAAGGAGAATTATTTTAGCCCTGGAACGAGCCATT
>NC_090786.1:23607500-23612500 GCF_040054535.1 Antennarius striatus | reverse complement strand
CAAGCTGTGCCACAAATGTGGCAAGCATGGGCACCTGGCCGAGGCGTGTGACCAGATAATTTGTGGGAAGTGCAGAGAAATTGGTCATTCCTTTGAAGAATGCACCAATGGCAGGAAGTGCAATCTCTGTGGAGCAAATACACATCTCTTCAGAGATTGCCCTCTTTCATTTGCCAACAAACTTAAGGCTAAGAAAACACAGGAGACTGAAGCCAATCAAGTAGAAAATGGCTGCCCAGGTGCAGCAAATGTGCTAAGTGAAGAGGCGGGGCTGGGAGTTCCAAACCTCCCGCCAACAACCACGGTTGGAGGAGAACAGCCCGGTGAGGCCGGAAAAGGGGAGGAGCCTGAGCTCCGCCCCGTAGAGGGACCTGAAGAAGCAGGTGGGCGGAGCCAGGACTTGGGTGCAGCTGGACTTGATTCCCCTGATGAGGACTCCACAGGGAGTCTCATTACAGTGGGGGGAGACGAGTCCAGCGACAACCCCCTCCCCGACACCCAGCCCAGCAATAAGAGGACTGCGTCCGAACTGTCCAGCTCTGAGGCTGAAGAAGCCTCAGAGAAGAGGGGGAGAGCTGAGTTCGACTCTCAGAGCCCTCCTGAGGAGCGGTACAAAGCCTCCCCCCCCGGTTCACCCAACCAGTGCTCCTTTTTAAATATAGCGCTACAATCAACTCCGTTGGAGAGACGAGCGAATATTGGCTTCCGGAGGTCAGAATCTCGGGAATCACCTCCAGACTGTGTGGAGATAGTGAAATGAGATTCTCTCACATCACGAGAAGGAAACCTGTGTTAAATGTAGTCTTTTAATTATTTATAGTCTTTTAAACTGTCGTACCTGTTTTTAAAACATACTCATGACTCTCACCTTTTCAACTATCAATGTGAGAAGTGTGAAGTCGCGAGTTAGAGCCCAGAGTGTTTTATCATTTCTTAACACTTTTAAGTCAGATGTGTTTTTACTTCAAGAATGTGGCCTACCTTTTTTACAAAAATACACACAGTGGGAGGAGACCTGGCCACAAACGTCGATCTGGAGTGGATCCAACCATAATAAGAATGATGGAGTGGCCATTTTAATTAAAAACCCTCAGGTTCTGGTGAAGGGCAGCACCGTGGTGAAAGAGGGTAGGGCACTTTTAGCACACCTGACTTTTATGGGGCACGATTTTAACCTTTTAAATGTATATGGTTTTAACGAAAAAAATGACAGGTATGACTTTTTAGAAGACCTGCAGTCCCACATGCTAGGTAGGGCACCATTAGTTGTAGGAGGTGATTTTAACTGTGTTTTAAACAAAGAAGACAGGAAGAGGATAGGGGAAGATTTTAAATTGGACAAAACATCGGTTTTATTACAGGGCTTATGCAGGGATTTTAGACTCACTGACTGCTTTAAAGCCATGCATCCCAGAGAGGAGGGCTTCACCTGGTTCAGTGGTGACGGCACCAAAGCCTCTCGCATAGATTATATCTTTATACGGAATTGGGTGCCGACCGATGCTAGATTAACCCCTGTCTTTTTCTCGGATCACCTCATGCTGTCCTGCACACTGTCACTCCCTTCAGGTGTGACGGTAGGGAGAGGTCTGTGGAAACTCAACTGCTCCCTTTTAGAAGATAGGGAGTTAGTTAGTCAGTTCCGGGAGCAGTACAAAGAGTGGCAGACCCTCCAAGACTTCTACACCACACGTGCGCACTGGTGGGAAATGGTGAAGGAAAGGACCCAGACTTTCTTTAGGCAGGCAGGTAAGAGAAAGAAAGTTAGGGAAAACAGACGCATGATGGGACTGCAAAAGAGACTACAGCGCTACTTCATTTTAACACAACAGGGAATTGATTTTAATAATGAAATCAAAAGTATTAAAGGAGAAATGTCGCTACTGGCAGAAACAAAAAGTAAAGGGGTTATTTTAAGAAGCAGGGAAAAGGAAACAGAAGAAGGTGAAAAGTGCACACGTTATTTTTTTAGAAAGATTTTAAATAAAGGAGGGACTATTTTAAAACTAAAAAATGACGACGGACGCACTTTACACACAACAGAGGAAATAAAAGACAACGTAGAATTATTTTACTCTCAATTGTATAAAGAGAAACCTGTTTTTAATGACACCCTACAAGAAGTTTTAAATTCCATTGAATGTCAGGTGACCGAAAATGTGTTTTTATCCCAAAATTTTAGCGTCGAAGAACTCCACAAGTGTTTTAAAAATTTTAACAGAGGGAAGTCCCCAGGACAGGACGGACTTCCCTTTGAGTTTTATTTGACCTTTTGGGACATTTTAGCACCTGACTTACTAACTGTTTTTATGGAATTTGAGAAGCTAGACCGACTGCCAGACAGTTTTAAGATAGGGATAGTGACTCTACTCTACAAGAGTAAAGACAAGACTAACCTGAAAAACTGGAGACCTATCACGCTTTTAAATTTCGACTGTAAACTTTTTAGCAAAATTTTAGCGACTCGACTGACTATGGTTTTAGAGGACTTGATTCACCCGGATCAAGCCTGTGCCATCCCGGGGAGGAAGATCACCGACAGCCTCGTACTGATTAGAGACACCATTTGTCTGGCGAGAGACGAAAACACTCGGCTAATAGTCCTAAATTTAGACTTTGAAAAGGCCTTTGATCGAGTCTCGCACCAGTACCTGTTCCAGGTACTGCAAAAAATGGGGCTTCCAGAGAGGTTCATAGCTTGGGTGGAATTGCTGTATAGAGGGATCAGCAGCAAAATCCTGGTTAACGGGCATCTGACAAAAGCAGTAGGAATCAACTGCGGTGTCCGTCAGGGTTGCCCGTTATCTCCTCTCCTGTACGCGATTTGCATCGAGCCGCTGGCACAGATCTTGAGAAGGGACCAACGAATCCACGGGGTCTTTGTGCCAGGGTCCGGGGGACTGACGAACAAATGCGTCTTGTACATGGACGACATAAACATTTTATGCACGGACCTCTCGTCAGTCAACCGGACCCTGGACTTGACAGACTGGTTTGGACGGGCCTCTGGGTCCAAACTAAACCGAGACAAGACCCAAGCCCAATTTTACGGACCATGGACAGCGACCGAAACGACAGGACTGCCCCTGACTGTGACCCAGACCGACCAAAAAATTCTGGGGGTTAGGTTTGACAAGGAGGGGGGAGGGAGAACGAATTGGCCAGACATTTTAGGGAAAGTTAGACAGAGGCTAGGGTACTGGGGACTGAGGGAACTGACAATAGAGGGAAAGGTTTTAATCATTAAAGCAGTGATTTTACCTTTGCTTTTATTGGTCAGTTCTGTTTTTATTCCCCCAAGGAGAATTATTTTAGCCCTGGAACGAGCCATTTTTAACTTTCTGTGGGGATCGAAGTGGGAGCGCCTGAGGAGAGAGGTCTTGAAGCTACCTAAGGACAAAGGAGGAAAAGGAGTCCCAGACCTCTCTGCCTTTTTAATGTCACTATACACAGCCACACACATTAAAATAGTAATGACCCCATCCAGAAACCCCAAAACGGCAGCCATGACACGTTTCTGGATGGGGTCCTACCTCAGACGTCTCAAAATTTTAAAGATTAGTCTTCAATTTCCAGTGTCTTTTAACCTGCCACCGGCCTATGTTTTTATCCAGACCTTTTTAAAGCATTTTAGCCTGGAGCAGGAAGATGTGCAGGTTTTAACTAACCATCGTTCCCTTTTATGTGTTGTACAGGAGCGGGAACCAGTGAGTCCAGTGCGCGGGCTTGCACTCGGCGAGCCCTCCACGGTTTGGCGCAACGTGAACCACCCCGCTCTTCCAAACAGACTCCGGGACCTGTCATGGATGGTGGCACACGAGATCCTCCCAGTCAGGTCCGTCATGCACTCCCGGGGAATGTCGACGCTGTCGACCTGCCCCCGACCTGGTTGCGGCGCGCCGGAGTCGGTGAGGCACCTGCTCTGGGAGTGCAGCGCTGCCGTGGACCTGTGGGAAATGGCCGGCTCCTCGCAATTCCCGTACCTACCAGCGAAGGAGGTCCTCACACCACAGCTGGTGCTCTACGGGGCCAGCCAAAGGCCCGTCCCAAAAAGGGACTGGACAAAACAGTGGCTGGCCATCAACGCCTTGAAGGACGCCTTGTGGACCTCCCGAAATTTGCTGGTAGGAAAGCACATGCAGATCCCCCCCGTGGCTGTGATCCAAATGGCTGCCGCAACACTCAGGGCAGCCGAGGCGGCCAGCGGCCGCCCAAGGACACAGCCACCAAGAAGAATCGCCTCTGTGCCCATTCGGAGGGAGGAGCCGGACCCACAACGCTAAAAAGGACACGGCAGCAGCGGCCTGGCTCTCCGGGAGAGGCAGGCGGGAAGGAGCACCAGGGCGGGGATCTCGGCCGAGCGCCTCGACAGGCACCCCGAGAGACCTACTGTTTGGAAGAGCGGGATGAGTTACCCTTGGTAGGGACTCACTGCGCTCCTGTACAAACGGGACTTTGGTTGGACTTTTTTAATGTATTTTTTATAACTTTTATGGACATTTGACACACCTTTTAATTTTTGGCACATTTTATTTTTTAAAATGAACTGAAATCCTTTTTACCCATGACTGTTTTTATCTGTATGATTTTATGATCGATAATATTTATTGACTTGTACAGAGAAATATTTATATGAAAAAGAAGTTGTGGATGAAAAAATGAAATGTGACTGAAATGAAACAAATGAACTAAGTGTCAATAAACGTTTTCAAAACAAAAAATCTGTTCTTATCAGTTTAATATCTGATATGTCCCCTACCCGGGGACTATATATTAAATTGATTTTTGGAACAGGGAGATGGAACAGGAGCTTGCTCCATCCTCTCCACGCATCGACCTGGTATTGCAGTAGCTCCAGGAACGGTGCATCTCCCCAATGTTGTTCAAAAATAATGCGGTGCGATCACAAGCATGTGATCATGCGATGATCTGTCAACGCTTTGAAAAATGTTTACGCTTGAGTAAAAAGTGAGTGTACTTGGTAGGCTAGATGGCACTGT
>NC_090786.1:23565000-23575000 GCF_040054535.1 Antennarius striatus | reverse complement strand
CATTTGCTAACAAACTTAAAGCTAAGAAAACACAGGAGACTGAAGCCAATCAAGTAGGAAATGGCTGCCCAGGTGCAGCAAATGCGCTAATTGAAGAGGCGGGGCTGGGAGTTCCAAACCCCCCGCCAACAACCATGGTTGGAGGAGAACAGCCCGGTGAGGCGGGAAAAGGGGAGGAGCCTGAGCTCCGCCCCGCAGAGGGACCTGAAGAAGCAGGTGGGCGGAGCCAGGACTTGGGCGCAGCTGGACTTGATTCCCCTGATGAGGACTCCACAGGGAGTCTCATTACAGTGGGGGAAGACGAGTCCAGCGACAACCCCCTCCCCGACACCCAGCCCAGCAACAAGAGGACTGCGTCCGAACTGTCCAGCTCTGAGGCTGAAGAAGCCTCAGAGAAGAGGGGGAGAGCTGAGTCCGACTCTCAGAGCCCTCCTGAGGAGCGGTACAAAGCCTCCCCTCCCGGTTCACCCAACCAGTGCTCCTTTTTAAATATAGCGCTACAATCAACTCCGTTGGAGAGACGAGCGAATATTGGCTTCCGGAGGTCAGAATCTCGGGAATCACCTCCAGACTGTGTGGAGATAGTGAAATGAGATTCTTTCACATCACGAGAAGGAAACCTGTGTTAAATGTAGTCTTTTAATTATTTATAGTCTTTTAAACTGTCGTACCTGGTTTTAAAACATACTCATGACTCTCACCTTTTCAACTATCAATGTGAGAAGTGTGAAGTCGCGAGTTAGAGCCCAGAGTGTTTTATCATTTCTTAACACTTTTAAGTCAGATGTGTTTTTACTTCAAGAATGTGGCCTACCTTTTTTAAAAAAATATACACAGTGGGAGGAGACCTGGCCACAAACGTCGATCTGGAGTGGATCCAACCATAACAAGAATGACGGAGTGGCCATTTTAATTAAAAACCCTCAGGTTCTGGTGAAGGGCAGCACCGTGGTGAAAGAGGGTAGGGCACTTTTAGCACACCTGACTTTTATGGGGCACGATTTTAACCTTTTAAATGTATATGGTTTTAATGAAAAAAATGACAGGTATGACTTTTTAGAAGACCTGCAGTCCCACATGCTAGGCAGGGCACCATTAGTTGTAGGAGGTGATTTTAACTGTGTTTTAAATAAAGAAGACAGGAAAAGGATAGGGGAAGATTTTAAATTAGATAAAACATCGGTTTTATTACAGGGCTTATGCAGGGATTTTAGACTCACTGACTGCTTTAAAGCCATGCATCCCAGAGAGGAGGGCTTCACCTGGTTCAGTGGTGACGGCACCAAAGCCTCTCGCATAGATTATATCTTTATACGGAATTGGGTGCCGACCGATGCTAGATTAACCCCTGTCTTTTTCTCGGATCACCTCATACTGTCCTGCACACTGTCACTCCCTTCAGGTGTGACGGTAGGGAGAGGTCTGTGGAAACTCAACTGCTCCCTTTTAGAAGATAGGGAGTTAGTTAGTCAGTTCCGGGAGCAGTACAAAGAGTGGCAGACCCTCCAAGACTTCTACACTACACGTGCGCACTGGTGGGAAATGGTGAAGGAAAGGACCCAGACTTTCTTTAGGCAGGCAGGTAAGAGAAAGAAAGTTAGGGAAAACAGACGCATGATGGGACTGCAAAAGAGACTACAGCGCTACTTCATTTTAACACAACAGGGAATTGATTTTAATAATGAAATCAAAAGTATTAAAGGAGAAATGTCGCTACTGGCAGAAACAAAGAGTAAAGGGTTTATTTTAAGAAGCAGGGAAAAGGAAACAGAAGAAGGTGAAAAGTGCACACGTTATTTTTTTAGAAAGATTTTAAATAAAGGAGGGACTATTTTAAAACTAAAAAATGACGACGGACGCACTTCACAAAGAACAGAGGAAATAAAAGATGATATAGAATGTTTTTACTCTGAACTGTATAAAGAGAAACCTGTTTTTAATGACACCCTAAACGAAGTTTTAAATTCCATCGAATGTCAGGTGAATGAAAATGTGTTTTTATCCCAAAATTTTAGTGTCAAGGAACTCAACCAGTGTTTTAAAAGTTTTAACAGAGGGAAGTCCCCAGGACAGGACGGACTTCCCTTCGAGTTTTATTTGACCTTTTGGGACATTTTAGCACCTGACTTACTAACCGTTTTTATGGAATTTGAGAAGCTAGACCGACTGCCAGACAGTTTTAAGATAGGGATAGTGACTCTACTCTACAAGAGTAAAGACAAGACTGACCTAAAAAACTGGAGACCTATCACGCTTTTAAATTTCGACTGTAAACTTTTTAGCAAAATTTTAGCGAATCGACTGACTATGGTTTTAGGGGACTTGATTCACCCGGATCAAGCCTGTGCCATCCCGGGGAGGAAGATCACCGACAGCCTCGTACTGATTAGAGACACCATTTGTCTGGCGAGAGACGAAAACACTCGGCTAATAGTCCTAAATCTAGACTTTGAAAAGGCCTTTGATCGAGTCTCGCACCAGTACCTGTTCCAGGTACTGCAAAAAATGGGGCTTCCAGAGAGGTTCATAGCTTGGGTGGGATTGCTGTATAGAGGGATCAGCAGCAAAATCCTGGTTAACGGGCATCTGACAAAAGCAGTAGGAATCAACTGCGGTGTCCGTCAGGGTTGCCCGTTATCCCCTCTCCTGTATGCGATTTGCATCGAGCCGCTGGCACAGATCTTGAGAAGGGACCAACGAATCCACGGGGTCTTTGTGCCAGGGTCCGGGGGACTGACGAACAAATGCGTTTTGTACATGGACGACATAAACATTTTATGCACGGACCTCTCGTCAGTCAACCGGACCCTGGACTTGACAGACTGGTTTGGACGGGCCTCTGGGTCCAAACTAAACCGAGACAAGACCCAAGCCCAATTTTACGGACCATGGACAGCGACTGAAAGGACAGGACTGCCCCTGACTGTGACCCAGACCGACCAAAAAATTCTGGGGGTTAGGTTTGACAAGGAGGGGGGAGGGAGAACGAATTGGCCAGACATTTTAGGGAAAGTTAGACAGAGGCTAGGGTACTGGGGACTGAGGGAACTGACAATAGAGGGAAAGGTTTTAATCATTAAAGCAGTGATTTTACCTTTGCTTTTATTGGTCAGTTCTGTTTTTATTCCCCCAAGGAGAATTATTTTAGCCCTGGAACGAGCCATTTTTAACTTTCTGTGGGGATCGAAGTGGGAGCGCCTGAGGAGAGAGGTCTTGAAGCTACCTAAGGACAAAGGAGGAAAAGGAGTCCCAGACCTCTCTGTCTTTTTAATGTCACAATACACAGCCACACACATTAAAATAGTAACGACCCCATCCAGAAACCCCAAAACGGCAGCCATGACACGTTTCTGGATGGGGTCCTACCTCAGACGTCTCAAAATTTTAAAGATCAGTCTTCAATTTCCAGTGTCTTTTAACCTGCCACCGGCCTATGTTTTTATCCAGACCTTTTTAAAGCATTTTAGCCTGGAGCAGGAAGATGTGCAGGTTTTAACTAACCATCGTTCCCTTTTATGTGTTGTACAGGAGCGGGAACCAGTGAGCCCAGTGCGCGGGCTTGCACTCGGCGAGCCCTCCACGGTTTGGCGCAACGTGAACCACCCCGCTCTTCCAAACAGACTCCGGGACCTGTCATGGATGGTGGCACACGAGATCCTCCCAGTCAGGTCCGTCATGCACTCCCGGGGAATGTCGACGCTGTCGACCTGCCCCCGACCTGGTTGCGGCGCGCCGGAGTCGGTGAGGCACCTGCTCTGGGAGTGCAGCGCTGCTGTGGACCTGTGGGAAATGGCCGGCTCCTCGCAATTCCCGTACCTACCAGCGAAGGAGGTCCTCACACCACAGCTGGTGCTCTACGGGGCCAGCCAAAAGCCCGTCCCAAAAAGGGACTGGACAAAACAGTGGCTGGCCATCAACGCCTTGAAGGACGCCTTGTGGACCTCCCGAAATTTGCTGGTAGGAAAGCACATGCAGATCCCCCCCGTGGCTGTGATCCAAATGGCTGCCGCAACACTCAGGGCAGCCGAGGCGGCCAGCGGCCGCCCAAGGACACAGCCACCAAGAAGAATCGCCTCTGTGCCCATTCGGAGGGAGGAGCCGGACCCACAACGCTAAAAAGGACACGGCAGCAGCGGCCTGGCTCTCCGGGAGAGGCAGGCGGGAAGGAGCACCAGGGCGGGGATCTCGGCCGAGCGCCTCGACAGGCACCCCGAGAGACCTACTGTTTGGAAGAGCGGGATGAGTTACCCTTGGTAGGGACTCACTGCGCTCCTGTACAAACGGGACTTTGGTTGGACTTTTTTTAATGTTCTTTTTATAACTTTTATGGACACTTGACACATCTTTTAATTTTTTGGCACATTTTTATTTTTCAATGAACTGAAACCCTTTTTACCCATGACTGTTTTTATCTGTATGATTTTATGATCAATAATATTTATTGTCTTGTGCAGAAAAATATTTATATGAAAAAGTTGTGGATGGAAAAATGAAATGTGACTGAAATGAAACAAATGAACTAAGTGTCAATAAACGTTTTCAAAACAAAAATCTGTTCTTATCAGTTTAATATCTGATATGTCCCCTACCCGGGGACTATATATTAAATTGATTTTTGGAACAGGGAGATGGAACAGGAGCTTGCTCCATCCTCTCCACGCATCGACCTGGTATTGCAGTAGCTCCAGGAACGGTGCATCTCCCCAATGTTGTTCAAAAATAATGCGGTGCGATCACAAGCATGTGATCATGCGATGATCTGTCAACGCTTTGAAAAATGTTTACGCTTGAGTAAAAAGTGAGTGTACTTGGTAGGCTAGATGGCACTGTATAAGAAATATTAGATTCTTGCATTTTTTGAACCTTAATTGTTATGAATAATAAGTCATTTGAATGTAATCTGGCAAGAGCATTATATCGTGATCAACAATATACTGGTGTTGTATAACAGCTGCTCTCAGGCAGACAGGAAGGCTGTGTTTGTAACGTCCACATTTTGCCGACCTGCGGCCGTTGCCTTTGGGATATGCTTCCTGTCCTGTCCTGTCCTGTCCTGTCCTGTCCTGTCCTGTCTGTCTGTCTGTCTGTCTGTCTGTCTGTCTGTCTGTCTGTCTGTCTGTCTGTCTGTCTGTCTGTCTGTCTGTCTGTCTGTCTGTCTGTCTGTCTGTCTGTCTGTCTGTCTGTCTGTCTGTCTGTCTGTCTGTCTGTCTGTCTGTCTGTCTGTCTGTCTGTCTGTCTGTCTGTCTGTCTGTCTGTCTGTCTGTCTGTCTGTCTGTCTGTCTGTCTGTCTGTCTGTCTGTCTGTCTGTCTGTCTGTCTGTCTGTCTGTCTGTCTGTCTGTCTGTCTGTCTGTCTGTCTGTCTGTCTGTCTGTCTGTCTGTCTGTCTGTCTGTCTGTCTGTCTGTCTGTCTGTCTGTCTGTCTGTCTGTCTGTCTGTCTGTCTGTCTGTCTGTCTGTCTGTCTGTCTGTCTGTCTGTCTGTCTGTCTGTCTGTCTGTCTGTCTGTCTGTCTGTCTGTCTGTCTGTCTGTCTGTCTGTCTGTCTGTCTGTCTGTCTGTCTGTCTGTCTGTCTGTCTGACTGACTGACGTCATAGTTAAAATGTTAAACGGTCGCTGGCCGCCATCCCGGAGCCACAGAATACCTTAACCCAAACGCATTCCGTGTGGTTACTGGATTCTGTGGACCATCAAAGTAAAGGTCAGGGTGGCACTTGGGTCACCTGTATCTGAACATATTACAGCATCGTTTGCTTGTCTGTCTGTCTGTCTGTCTGTCTGTCTGTCTGTCTGTCTGTCTGTCTGTCTGTCTGTCTGTCTGTCTGTCTGTCTGTCTGTCTGTCTGTCTGTCTGTCTGTCTGTCTGTCTGTCTGTCTGTCTGTCTGTCTGTCTGTCTGTCTGTCTGTCTGTCTGTCTGTCTGTCTGTCTGTCTGTCTGTCTGACTGACTGACGTGATAGTTAAAATGTTAAACGATCGCTGGCCGCCATCCCGGAGCCACATAATTCCTTAACCCAGACGCATTCCGGGTCGTTACTGGATTCTGTGGACCATCAAAGTAAAGGTCAGGGTGGCACCTGGGTCACCTGTATCTGACAATATTACAGTATCGCTTCTCGGCCTTTTGGCTAAGATCAAGTGTAGTATCTGTTCTTATCAGTTTAATATCTGATATGTCCCCTACCCGGGGACTATATATTAAATTGATTTTTGGAACAGGGAGATGGAACAGGAGCTTGCTCCATCCTCTCCACGCATCGACCTGGTATTGCAGTAGCTCCAGGAACGGTGCATCTCCCCAATGTTGTTCAAAAATAATGCGGTGCGATCACAAGCATGTGATCATGCGATGATCTGTCAACGCTTTGAAAAATGTTTACGCTTGAGTAAAAAGTGAGTGTACTTGGTAGGCTAGATGGCACTGTATAAGAAATATTAGATTCTTGCATTTTTTGAACCTTAATTGTTATGAATAATAAGTCATTTGAATGTAATCTGGCAAGAGCATTATATCGTGATCAACAATATACTGGTGTTGTATAATAGCTGCTCTCAGGCAGACAGGAAGGCTGTGTTTGTAACGTCCACATTTTGCCGACCTGCGGCCGTTGCCTTTGGGATATGCTTCCTGTCCTGTCCTGTCCTGTCCTGTCCTGTCCTGTCCTTCCTGTCTGTCTGTCTGTCTGTCTGTCTGTCTGTCTGTCTGTCTGTCTGTCTGTCTGTCTGTCTGTCTGTCTGTCTGTCTGTCTGTCTGTCTGTCTGTCTGTCTGTCTGTCTGTCTGTCTGTCTGTCTGTCTGTCTGTCTGTCTGTCTGTCTGTCTGTCTGTCTGTCTGACTGACGTCATAGTTAAAATGTTAAACGGTCGCTGGCCGCCATCCCGGAGCCACAGAATACCTTAACCCAAACGCATTCTGTGTGGTTACTGGATTCTGTGGACCATCAAAGTAAAGGTCAGGGTGGCACTTGGGTCACCTGTATCTGACCATATTACAGCATCGTTTGCTTGTCTGTCTGTCTGTCTGTCTGTCTGTCTGTCTGTCTGTCTGTCTGTCTGTCTGTCTGTCTGTCTGTCTGTCTGTCTGTCTGTCTGTCTGTCTGTCTGTCTGTCTGTCTGTCTGTCTGTCTGTCTGTCTGTCTGTCTGTCTGTCTGTCTGTCTGACTGACTGACTGACTGACGTGATAGTTAAAATGTTAAACGGTCGCTGGCCGCCATCCCGGAGCCACATAATTCCTTAACCCAGACGCATTCCGGGTCGTTACTGGATTCTGTGGACCATCAAAGTAAAGGTCAGGGTGGCACCTGGGTCACCTGTATCTGACAATATTACAGTATCGCTTCTCGGCCTTTTGGCTAAGATCAAGTGTAGTATCTGTTCTTATCAGTTTAATATCTGATATGTCCCCTACCCGGGGACTATATATTAAATTGATTTTTGGAACAGGGAGATGGAACAGGAGCTTGCTCCATCCTCTCCACGCATCGACCTGGTATTGCAGTAGCTCCAGGAACGGTGCATCTCCCCAATGTTGTTCAAAAATAATGCGGTGCGATCACAAGCATGTGATCATGCGATGATCTGTCAACGCTTTGAAAAATGTTTACGCTTGAGTAAAAAGTGAGTGTACTTGGTAGGCTAGATGGCACTGTATAAGAAATATTAGATTCTTGCATTTTTTGAACCTTAATTGTTATGAATAATAAGTCATTTGAATGTAATCTGGCAAGAGCATTATATCGTGATCAACAATATACTGGTGTTGTATAATAGCTGCTCTCAGGCAGACAGGAAGGCTGTGTTTGTAACGTCCACATTTTGCCGACCTGCGGCCGTTGCCTTTGGGATATGCTTCCTGTCCTGTCCTGTCCTGTCCTGTCCTGTCCTGTCCTGTCTGTCTGTCTGTCTGTCTGTCTGTCTGTCTGTCTGTCTGTCTGTCTGTCTGTCTGTCTGTCTGTCTGTCTGTCTGTCTGTCTGTCTGTCTGTCTGTCTGTCTGTCTGTCTGTCTGTCTGTCTGTCTGTCTGTCTGTCTGTCTGTCTGTCTGTCTGTCTGTCTGTCTGTCTGTCTGTCTGTCTGTCTGTCTGTCTGTCTGTCTGTCTGTCTGTCTGTCTGTCTGTCTGTCTGTCTGTCTGTCTGTCTGTCTGTCTGTCTGTCTGTCTGTCTGTCTGTCTGTCTGTCTGACTGACGTCATAGTTAAAATGTTAAACGGTCGCTGGCCGCCATCCCGGAGCCACAGAATACCTTAACCCAAACGCATTCCGTGTGGTTACTGGATTCTGTGGACCATCAAAGTAAAGGTCAGGGTGGCACTTGGGTCACCTGTATCTGACCATATTACAGCATCGTTTGCTTGTCTGTCTCTCTGTCTGTCTGTCTGTCTGTCTGTCTGTCTGTCTGTCTGTCTGTCTGTCTGTCTGTCTGTCTGTCTGTCTGTCTGTCTGTCTGTCTGTCTGTCTGTCTGTCTGTCTGTCTGTCTGTCTGTCTGTCTGTCTGTCTGTCTGTCTGTCTGTCTGTCTGACTGACTGACTGACTGACGTGATAGTTAAAATGTTAAACGGTCGCTGGCCGCCATCCCGGAGCCACATAATTCCTTAACCCAGACGCATTCCGGGTCGTTACTGGATTCTGTGGACCATCAAAGTAAAGGTCAGGGTGGCACCTGGGTCACCTGTATCTGACAATATTACAGTATCGCTTCTCGGCCTTTTGGCTAAGATCAAGTGTAGTATCTGTTCTTATCAGTTTAATATCTGATATGTCCCCTACCCGGGGACTATATATTAAATTGATTTTTGGAACAGGGAGATGGAACAGGAGCTTGCTCCATCCTCTCCACGCATCGACCTGGTATTGCAGTAGCTCCAGGAACGGTGCATCTCCCCAATGTTGTTCAAAAATAATGCGGTGCGATCACAAGCATGTGATCATGCGATGATCTGTCAACGCTTTGAAAAATGTTTACGCTTGAGTAAAAAGTGAGTGTACTTGGTAGGCTAGATGGCACTGTATAAGAAATATTAGATTCTTGCATTTTTTGAACCTTAATTGTTATGAATAATAAGTCATTTGAATGTAATCTGGCAAGAGCATTATATCGTGATCAACAATATACTGGTGTTGTATAATAGCTGCTCTCAGGCAGACAGGAAGGCTGTGTTTGTAACGTCCACATTTTGCCGACCTGCGGCCGTTGCCTTTGGGATATGCTTCCTGTCCTGTCCTGTCCTGTCCTGTCCTGTCCTGTCCTGTCCTGTCCTGTCCTGTCTGTCTGTCTGTCTGTCTGTCTGTCTGTCTGTCTGTCTGTCTGTCTGTCTGTCTGTCTGTCTGTCTGTCTGTCTGTCTGTCTGTCTGTCTGTCTGTCTGTCTGTCTGTCTGTCTGTCTGTCTGTCTGTCTGTCTGTCTGTCTGTCTGTCTGTCTGACTGACGTCATAGTTAAAATGTTAAACGGTCGCTGGCCGCCATCCCGGAGCCACAGAATACCTTAACCCAAACGCATTCTGTGTGGTTACTGGATTCTGTGGACCATCAAAGTAAAGGTCAGGGTGGCACTTGGGTCACCTGTATCTGACCATATTACAGCATCGTTTGCTTGTCTGTCTGTCTGTCTGTCTGTCTGTCTGTCTGTCTGTCTGTCTGTCTGTCTGTCTGTCTGTCTGTCTGTCTGTCTGTCTGTCTGTCTGTCTGTCTGTCTGTCTGTCTGTCTGTCTGTCTGTCTGTCTGTCTGTCTGTCTGACTGACTGACTGACTGACGTGATAGTTAAAATGTTAAACGGTCGCTGGCCGCCATCCCGGAGCCACATAATTCCTTAACCCAGACGCATTCCGGGTCGTTACTGGATTCTGTGGACCATCAAAGTAAAGGTCAGGGTGGCACCTGGGTCACCTGTATCTGACAATATTACAGTATCGCTTCTCGGCCTTTTGGCTAAGATCAAGTGTAGTATCTGTTCTTATCAGTTTAATATCTGATATGTCCCCTACCCGGGGACTATATATTAAATTGATTTTT